>NW_014332968.1:73073-81961 GCF_000341935.2 Cephus cinctus | reverse complement strand
CTCTCTCTCTCTCTCTCTCTCTCTCTCTCGCATGGCTAGCATGGCATAATAACATTGGATCTTATTAGAGCCATCCTTGTTCATCCTCCCCTATGTATTTCGTGTAGGTAATGCAATTGTCGGTTATCTATTATTTATTTATAATTTACTTTTAAGTTTACTCTTTTGTTGTATATTGGCCTTATCGTCGCGAATCTATATCCACTATTATTTGTACCTAGTTTTGTATTTGGTGTTTATTACTCGCTTTTATCATTGTGATTGTGGCTACTATTGACCATCTAGTCCATTTACTCTAGATTTTTTTATACCTCTTATGTATAACTTTTCAGTATTTTTTTTATCTTTCTTGTATATCTGTTTCAAGTCCACAGGGTCTCTACCACGGCCAAATTAGTGGCATTCTATTTCCTTCTCTCTCCCTCATGCAGTTAGATTTCAATAATAATGTGATAATGTACAGTTTGCTTAAGAGGCCAAAAGGACTATTTTCATGCATTACTATAAAAGCATTCCCTACCTATATTCTCATCCTTTCCGTGTTTCTGTACCTCTGTAGCGCTCTCTCTCTCTCTCTCTCTCTCTCTCTCTCTCTCTCTCTCTCTCTCTCGTTCTCTCCCTCTCTTTTTTTCTTTCTTTCTTTGTTTCTTTGTTTCTTTCTTTCTCTCTGCACACTATCATTGCACGATCAATCCAACAAAAGACACTCTACCATAGATTAAAAAATGTACAATAATGGAGTAATATAACATGTTAAAAGTTTTTGACAAGTGTCATATCAAATATTAATTTACAAACTTCAAACATTAGGGTTTTCTAAGTTAATATTAAATTAGAGGCAAACTGTGTTAGAAAAATAACCTGTCAGCTTGATTTTCAATAAATTGTGAAGTTTCTCAGATCTCTGTGCTAAGTCCTTTACTCTTTTCCATTTATACCAATACCTACTCACGTTTAAAATTTGCTATGAATTAGCAAAAAGTAGCAAGTAATAACCTACCTTGATCTTCGACTGGTATAGCATAGCATCAAAATGTTGGTACGACTGTAATTATAGAGATTAGAAGGAATAATTGTAACTATCTGCAATGCTTTCTCAGAAATTAACCTCTTATGACTCAAAATAATATACTACATGGTATAATCTTGCGCTAATATGGAATATTTTGTCAGTTTACTTTACGCTTTTTAATTTAATGAATAAAACGCTAAACTGAATTAGGTACATTTTAAAATATCTTAAAAGTTACCATAAAACATTGTAAAATTTAATGATTACACGATTACTAATTTTTAGCACAAAATTCTCTCCGTGTAGCTTCTATGCAAATGATCTCTTTGTGTGCAAACACCATAATCCAGTGAACATAAATTATTGTATACAAAGTCTGAAACAAATAGTTACATTCGTTTTACTAAATAATAGTTTGTGTCAACGCTATTTAATTAAATAAAGTTCATCACAAGATACAATTTGTTGGGTCAGTAATACACTTCTTGGAGTTTTATAGATTCTAGGAAGAACATTGACCCCCCCACCTGATACAGGCATGATAATGCTAGTTTCAAGAATATTCTTAACTAACTTTATAACTACATATGACATATGACATCCCTAATGCACTAAACGTACTTGCCATGCAAATTTAATATAAAATGGTATGAATATGTAACACTTTTATTTCAGAAGCTAAAGTGGGTTAAGACTAACTTCAGGCACTGTACACGGCAAGGAGTATTTTTATTGGCAAGAAATATTTGTCTTGATCTGACATAAACACGGCTTGTAGAAATACCGGTGTAATGCCTGATGCCTCGCGGCTACCAACATGTAGGAGAATAAAAATGTACAATAGGCCTTTCCCGTGCATGGCTTTCATTCAATGGAATTTTTTCCAAAATTTGAAGGGCCTACCAGAATGAACCCAACTCTTTAAAAGCACAATTTGCTTCATCAGGGAGGTATAAACTAACACAAAATTGACTATTACAAAAAATGGTAGATATGGAACTAATTAAGCATGCCAACTACCTATCTTAGTTTAATTAATGCAAGGCTTACAGAAAATGGAAAAACCTTGTATCAATTATAAACATCGTAAAGCTGCTGTTTTAATGGTTACATACACTGCAAATGTAAAGGTATTCGAAAATGTGTTATTTCAATTCACATAGGTGTGTAGTTAACATTTAACGTGTTAAATAAACATACTTTAAATGTATCGTGTGTTGTTTTAATGCAGATAGTGCAGAGACCTACTTACGTTCTACTGAATATTCCAGGGTTATGAATGGAAATATTAAAACATTTATTTTAAAACCTGTTTTGTAATCTTGTTTTACATGTGTCACATGCGCACGCTACATCTCGTCCCTAAGTCTATTATTTTAATACACGTACGTATGTTATTTTGTATAGTCACTTTTTAGTCATTTCCAGAAGTTGGACAATATATCGATACAATGCCTTTAAAGCATATTCAAGTAACACAGGTACATATTTTAGAATTATTATATTATTATTAATTAACGATCATCCTCTAATTGTAAGTCTCGATAAATTATTGAATTGTTTCTAATTCCTTGATTTTTTGCCGTATTATTATTTTCATTTCTCATATGTATATGTTACCGTGAAAGAACGAAATTGGAGAATGTCGACTTTCACCGGTGTAAGTCAGAAATAAGGGTATTTAGCTAATACTTCGACATACACCAAGCGAGTATGTGAATGTTGACATTCACCGGTGAAAGTCGACATTCTCCAGATTTCGGTTTTTCACGGTTACATATATATATACTTTTATTTTCTTTCTTATTATTTAATTAGTATAGTGGTACAATAATTATATTGGTAGTTATAAATATTTTTCCGTTTCCTTTCGAAATTATTTTCTCGGCTAACCTAGTATTGTTTCATTCCCCATGTGGAATTCTTGTATTTCCCATACGAAATGAAAAAGTTCATTCTTATTAAAATTTGAGAAAGAAGTATATACAGTCAGCCTGTTAATTTTATATCTAGTATTTGAATGCCTTTGTCACAATTCTTCACCCTATAACTGTGAAATTGCCTATGAATCAATGCGCGCGCTCGAAGCTTTTCGATCACTCGTGCATTGTCCATTTTCCGAGCGTATTTATTTCTACTGCGTCAATCTTTTTATACTATACTAGTATTCGCCATAGAAATTCATTCCTCTCTAGTCTTCCTATAAGAGTCGTGTATAAAAATTAACTCCACATAAATCAGTGAACACATCTATCCGTACATGTACACGTGTCCATACGTAATACCACAATAACTCTGTCAGTATTTTAAATTTCACGACGAATCGCGAACATGTATCCCTCTGAGTCGCCTTGCAATTTATCAATGTGATGAGAGCAGCTGAATTTATTTTACTTTCTTATTCCTGTTACCTACGAAAATAAATATTTTATTTCATTAGACATTTGGCTAAACTTCAATCAAACATACTAAAGTTAATCATAACGCTATGTAAATTGTTCTGTCTTTACATTATTTTTCATTGGTTAATGCATAGTCTAATTTCGCGGCCAAGCTGTACTGACATTAACCATTTCGTAAATCTCTGTATTGTTAACCGTCTACGCGCTGCTATTTTATTATTCGTACACAATGCCTGACTGATTTGATTACGTGATTATTCTTTCTAATACTAACTCTTTAGTCGTATTTCTTTAAACTGTAACAAATATTTGGTAGCCAATTATGCGTGATCTTGGTATTTCTTAAAATCTATATATGATCAAGCATATTTTTCTCAGTAAAATTTCACAAGAACCTTTGGACAGATCAGCATGAAATTTATAGCCGTAACGTATTGACGAGATAGGAATATTTACAAATTTCGATCAATTTCGCCTTTAAAATATTGCATATGCGGAATTCGTTCTCTGCGATAATCAGTACATAGTTAATCTTTAACAGTCTGGTTGATATCGGCGCTATCACAAAACTCTTTATTTCGATCCATTTATTCTGCTGCTGTGCCACTTTAATTTCCAATCAAAGATTTTCTATCCGGCAATGCAATCTGTCAATACTATAATTCCTCACATTTATCACGACGCATATTGACATTTTGGTGTTTATTCTATTTGTATCATTTATTTATAAAGATTGTATATCAAACGATGTTCATTTTGTATTTTTATGTTATCATGATTTTCAATGTTAAATATCTAACTGTTTCACTTGCAATAGATAGAAGAATGCCTGATTGGCAGTATTGATGATTCTATTACTGAAACGGATCGTTGGGTCGTAGCAAATATAAAAAAAACAACAAAAATGGAGATGACGGCTCGGTCGAATCTAATCGAGGGGAGCGTAACACCTGTATCGAAAATACATTTGATATGGGCAACCTCTGATCCCGTATAACGTATAGTTGGCCGGCGAGCCATTAGCCCATTTTTCTGTATACCGTAGCCATTGCCGCAGAAACAGCAGATGGCAGTATTTCAGTGGAATTTGTCGTGAACAGTAAACAAATTTTTTCCATTTTATTTCCTCCTCTCTTTCACTATGCTATGTTAGCGATGTAGACGCGCTACTCGTTGGGATTTGTAGGGAATCAGGATTGCCATTCATGAGCCGATCTGTTCTGGATGTTCAGAATATGTTATTCCCGTTTGTTTTCAGTGATGTAATTGATGCCATTTTAAAAGCAACTATCTCCATTGCAGTTTCTTCAGCGTTTCCGACACATCCATTGCCTTTTGATTCCCTTGCTTGCCTAACCGTGTCCTTTAACTTTTGGACCTCTTTCGCCAGCTCCCCGCATCCCGCAAAGACCTCGAAACGTTTCTAAGGACTTATCCTCATGAATAGTGATGTCTTTTCACCTCCGCCACTCATCCAGGCGTTTTCAACTTGCTGATGAGCTGGCAGTACCTAACGACTACTGCGACATTCGATACCAGGCTGTTTATACCTCCCATAAGCCCAGAACTACCAGGATATCGCTTTGGCTCTTGTTCTCTCTTCATAAGTCCCCTACGGGGCCCTCACCTTAAAGCCCAAAACCGAAGGAGGAAATGAAACCCAATAATGGTCCGCTTTCCCTTCTGTCGACGATAAATTATTTACCGCAAGGAAAGCGAGAGCCGGAGAAAGCGGCATTGTAGCAGCACAAACCTTGGCCAAGTAAATACCTGTTTCCTAAATTCTTTAGTCTGGGATGCGATTTCATGTGCCTCCTAGTTCGTTCAGACAGCCCTATACCGGCCTACCAGTCAGACGTCCCAGTGATAGTGAGAATAAACCGTGCAGCACAGGCACCCACTAACTCACGATCAACTCTCGGACGGGCGTTCTATATGGTAGGGTTAGTCCACGCTCGAACGAACCTAATCTCTACTCGCAGTTGCCCCCAAAAAAAGAGGGAAAAATATGGAGATGAAAGACGTTAAAAAAAGAAGGTAAAAAGTTCATTCAATTTCGCCTGCCATTACCCAGTGAAAGCCGTTTTGCCTTTACCCCTTAAGTGGGCATACTCTATGGAAATGGCGTGTGAATCTTACATCTTCGGTAAACGCGCTTAATAATACGTGTAATCGGACGTCGCGAGCCATAATACAGGCGTGTCCGTTGCTGCCGGGTCTGATACCATCGTCGACGAAATGTATAACTCGGTAAACAGAGGGTGAGTTTACGGACGAAAGCGCAAACAGGATGAGGACGAAGACAAGGACAAGAGGGTAGTGCTTAGATAAAATTCGAGTATCCACTGTACGAGAAAGGGTTGGCAGAAAACGTTGAGAAAATTTACTGGTTGGGTATTTTCCCATAGAGCGATCGGCTATCGCAAGTCAACCTTTCAACCCCTGTACATACTTACTTTGCCAAGAATAAATGTACCATTCTTCTTCTCTATCACTCTTTCGACTGTCTCTATTCTTGATACCTCTTTCTGCTCTGTGAAACGGAACGAATTAATTGACGAAATTTCTTAGTGTTATCCTTATTAATTTTCTTTCGTAAGAATAATTTTCTTTGTCTTCAAACTTATTCAACTGAGTTTAACGATGGTAATTGAAACAGCGAATTGGCCACTTTGATCATCCCTATGGAAAACACCAAGTGACACACAGAACATGAAGCATGCTGGGGATTCTGGAACGAGAGAATGATAGGAGAAAGTAAGGATGAAAATGAGAGCGAAAGTAGAAATAAAAGCAAGAGAGCCTTGAGGAAAAAGCTAGAAGTTCAGTAATCCCGCTCGTAAAATTCATACGCCGTGAAAGGATGACAAAACGCCTCTTTCTCTTGAGCTGTGCCAACTTCTCCTTTCGGCCCATTAAACCTTACACGCAATTATCTTACAATGGAGGTGGAAGATACTAGTCATCCTAAAGATGGTAATGATAATAGGGCTTGTCTGTATCGTTTGTCGTCTGATTCCGCTTTCAGTTTCCTTAGCAGCTTACTTGTTGAACCTAGAGTTCTCAAAACATACAGGTCTATCGACTCTAGGTACTTCCCAAAGTAGTATGCCCAAGCACGAAAATAGTGGGAGAACAAAGAGAAGATAAGGGAAAAAGAGGGAGAATAGGAGTGAAATAATGAGAGATAGACGAGTCCGTGTGGCAAATACGACTTCTTAATTAACCCGGCTGAAACAAGGGGATGAATCGAGCTATTTGCCAGAGTGATTAGCCGATTCTGCTTCCTTTAGTTTCCTTGTGATTCAGGACCGCATATATACTCATCCTCGTTCTCCTCCTTCTGTCTTTGATCATACTCTGATCCCCGATCCTTTGTTTTCATGTTTGGTTGCATTTCGTTACGTACACAACACGCTATGCCGCATCGCATAGTCCATTATGGCCTGTGGCACACGAGTATCAAGAGACTCGGTCGAGTCTCGCGCCAAGTACAGGCAACCGGCTGTACAGGGCACAGCTCGCCGAGACTCTTTACTTGAGTCAACTCTTATACCTGTGTTTGGAACGAAATATCTTATTAACCGCTATACATGAGAAAAAGTTATTGATACATTCACTATAGGAATTAAGGGTCCTGAATTGATTGCCACCACGTTCAATACGATTAGTATACAAGATCAGGGCGTATTGAGATGGCGAGCGAGATGATTTTATTTCAGTTCCGTCGTCGTCGTCGTCTTCACACGTCCATCGGATTTTTTACACGACAGATGGCGCTGACTGCTGTACCTTCTTTACCTATTTGTACTCTGTATGGTGTTAGTAATTTACGAATACACAACACAATCAAATACACTTTATACGTGAAGCTACCGTTCACACCGAATTTCCAGTTAGTATAAGGATGCTTTCACAGCATTTTTACACAACAGATGGCGCTGACTGCTTTGCCTTCTTTACCTATTTGTACTCTGGATGGTGTTGGTAATTTACGAATACACAACACAATCAAATACACTTTATACGTGAAGCTACCGTTCACACCGAATTTTCAGTTAGTATAAGGATGCTTTCACAGCAGTTATAACGGCGTGCCCGGCTCGTCCCCGCTATAATTAATTTATATCCATAGAGCCGCCAGGGAGCGCTAGAGGGCTAGGAATTTTCGAAAAATTAGGAGTTCTGATCGGGATTCGAACCCGATACCTTTGGACTGCCAAGTCGAGCACTTACCACTGTGCCACTGAACCCACTGTCCGACCTGATAAGTCCTATTTATTTATTTTTCAGTCATTTCTAGGTGGTATCCCCTCCAGCTCTGTAACGCCACGTTACGGAACGAAATATCTTATTAACCGCTATACATGAGAAAAAGTTATTGATACATTCACTATAGGAATTGAGGGTCCTGAATTGATTGCCACCACGTTCAATACGATTAATATACGAGATCAAGGCGTATTGAGATGGCGAGCGAGATGATTTTATTTCAGTTCCGTCGTCGTCGTATTCGCACGTCCATCGCATTTTTTACACGACAGATGGCGCTGACTGCTGTGCCTTCTTTACCTATTTGTAATCTGTATGGTGTTAGTAATTTACAAATACACAACACAATCGAATACACTTTATACGTAAAGCTACCGTTCATACCGAATTTCCAGTTAGTATAATGGTGCTTTCACAACAGTAAAGAATTATTAAGTTTTTAATAGCATTCATGTGAAAGCGCGCGTGTATGGATGTATGTATATGTGTGCTTCGGCATAGTTCCTCGTATTTTAGGTGACAGTTTTTAGAGATACAGGATGTCCAGGTGTTCTTCTCCGTAGTTTCCTGTATCTAGACGGCGGACGTGGAAGTCCAGGGTGTCCAGATGTTCCGCTCCGTAGTTTCTTGTATCTAGGTATCGGACGTAGAAGTCTAGAGTGTTCAGAAAAGTGTGGAACGAGCGACGCTTTGGCGCTTCGCTCAAACAATAGTATCCTCTCTGTTAGTTCGCACGGCCTGACGTACGTAAATAATCCAGCACACTTTCCTCTTTTACGCGTGCCACACGGCTTCAACAAGCTGGACACCATTAACGACGCTTATATGCACTGCAGATCATATTTCTTTAAAAATTTGTATATATCTTTATGCATTTCTAAAAAGAAGGGACTTACAAATTATATTTATATGCCATTAAACATTTTCGACGACACAATATATTTTTCTGATTAGCGAGATCCTAATCCCCCCAAAAACACTTACGTGTAAAAAACTACGCCAAGTACAGGAGTGCTGTGTATTCCTCTAATAAAAAGTATTGATATCAGATTATGGAGGCCAAGTACATAAGTCACTACATGTTTGCCTATTATATGATCTAGCACTGGCTCATCGTTTTAATTGTATTTTCAAAATTTCTTATAACGTTTTCACTACTCTTTTACATTACTACTGCTTCCCGTAGTTGATTATGATTTAAT
>NW_014332968.1:15114-72673 GCF_000341935.2 Cephus cinctus | reverse complement strand
TGCCAGTCATCAAACTCAAAACCAATGTCAACTTTCTATATACAGCTTATTAACAATAACTCGTCAAAAATAATCACGGTAAAAGCTTAATAACAAACCTATAGTTTTAGGATACTATTAGTACGTTCAAAGTAAGTACTTTGGAATTCCTGGCACGGACCCGCCAAGTAGTACTCGATAAGGAATCACCTAAAGTTTTATTAATTATTAAATGACCATTAAATCATAATCAACTACGGGAAGCAGTCGTAATGTAAAAGAGTAGTGAAAACGTTATAAGAAATTTTGAAAATACAATTAAAACGATGGGCCAGTGCTAGATCATATAATAGGCAAACATGTAGTGACTTATGTACTTGGCCTCCATAATCTGATATCAATACTTTTTATTAGAGGTATACACAGCACTCCTGTACTTGGCGTAGCTTTTTACACGTAAGTGTTTTTTGGGGGATACACTTAATACTCCAATAGAAATACGTACATTATGCGTCTACCCTAAACTCTACAGGATATGGTACACATTCAAGTATCGGAAGCATCACCGAAATTGCAGTTTTCCTTTTTCGGAGATTCAAAATTAGAACCATTGTTATAATTCGCCTTTTTGCTTATAAATATTTGTAACTGCAACCGTATTACACGTCAGGGAGTAGAAAACGGGATCAGATCGATGAGATTTCAATAATGCCTATTTTCATGCTTCCTGCTGTATTGACTATATATACCTCCCTCTCCCATGACCCCTTTTTCTCTAATCTTCATCTCGCACCCTCTTTTCTTCTCTGTGATGACAGAGTGTTCCCTTTCGTAAGCAGTGCTCCAAGTTTAGGAGCCACAATCATGAAGATCCTCTCTTAGCTGTCCGACATAAACATCGTCACTAGTAGGATTTCGGAACACTACGTCAACGAAAGACTTGCCGAAATCAATTGCTGGTGAACCTCAGAGCAAAACTAATATCAGCGCTGATCCTACCAATTGATGACTACTGCTGCGTACTATAATGGGACATAACGTGTACATTAAATTCTTTGTTGATTAGAGTCCTGAACGCTGCATTTAATGCTGAGCTATTTAAAAAGTAAAACTGTTTCCTATATATAACAGTTTTCTTCCTTTCGCGAATAAACGGTATAGGCCACTCTCCAAAATAGTTGCTACATCTTAAAAGTGCATAAGAAAGTACGTACAGATATATCGAAATTTGAATTAAAAATGTAGTCTTCAATTAATCGTAAAATTCATTTGAAAGGACTATATAATAAATCCATAATTATATATAGTGAAAAAACAGTCAAGGAACGTAAAGAAATTTACGTAGGCAATGTAATAATATTTTTATCTTATATTGCATTTCAAAATGCAGTTCAGCAACATCGTTTGAAATAGGGAACACTGCTAGATAAGATAAACATCCTTAAACGGTTCCTTATGGCGGATATACAGATGGCACACTGTTTTTATATCGGAAATGTTTCCGCTCGGTATTTAACTATGTTTTGCAAACTGTTGTATAACATTTTTAATAATCACATATCAACCATCACCTTCATAGCATATTACGGTCCTTCATTACTTTTGAAAAATGTTAAGTCAAATGATATTATACATAATTCTTCTATTTCAAATAAAAATTCTATTGCAGAAGGTGAAGCTGAAATAGATCACGACAAATCGCAACGCACTTCAAAATAGAGGAAAAGTGATCTCTTAACACATTATCACATATTTCAATATAAATGGATACACTTCCGTAAGACCTCCACCGAGTAGAACATAGCCCATTTACACACTTAATATTAAAGCCAAAGTAACCTTAGATTATAAGTTTCAGGAGCGATTCGTGTTTTATTTTAATACTTTTAATACACGAATATCAATTCTGCTCGTCGTGCGAATTAAAGGATTAATAATTCTATTTTGTTGTGAAAGCAGCATTATATTCTCTGAAAATTCGGTGTGAATGATACCTTGACGGATAAAATGTATTTATATTGTGTATTGGTGAATCACCAGTGCCACCCGTCGCGTAACAAAGGAAAAAAGACAAGCAGCCAGCGCCATCCGTCGGCGTATAAAGGTAATGAATGTGCGAAGACGATGACAACGGAACTCAAACTGAAACTCATACAATCGTCCCTCCAGCACTCTTATACCGGGTGTTTCACCTAACTTAACCACCTTCAATATCTCGGTAATTATCGACGTCACAAAAAAATATTTCGGACAAAAGTTGTACGGTGCGAGAGGGGTCATCAAATGCGACCAATTTTTGTTGTTTTTGGTGGAGGCGCTGATGCACAGTGAAGGTCACCTCCATTTTTTTAAATGGTATAGCACATTTGTTTTCAACCATCTTGAAGAGCAAACTGCATAACTGCATTTTTATGCAAACTGCATAAAAAACATTCGTGGGTCAAAGTCGTTCAAGGTCATTCAAGATCAGTATCGATGATACAAATCTAAATATCTCGGATCGGATTGGTAGTTTTAGACATTTGGTATTTTCAAATTGATATTTTATTTCTGCTTTTCTGGAAGAAATATTAACTGTGCTGCTTGAAGATCTAACCTCGTCGGATCGGCAAAACCTCTGGTATCAACATCATGGTTGTCCAGCTCATTTTGCACTGATAGCTCGCAATGTTATCGAAAATTTGGTAATAAGCAGATTAACCGAAGATCACGAATAGGCTGGCCTGCTAAATTGCGAGCTATCAGTGCAAAATGAGCTGGACAACCATGATGTTGATACCAGAGGTTTTGCCGATCCGACGAGGTTAGATCTTCAAGCAGCACAGTTAATATTTCTTCCAGAAAAGCAGAAATAAAATATCAATTTGAAAATACCAAATGTCTAAAACTACCAATCCGATCCGAGATATTTAGATTTGTATCATCGATACTGACCTTGAATGACCTTGAATGACTTTGACCCCCTAATCTTTTTTATCTTGAGGTGCTCCACAAGATGGTTGAAAAAAAATCTACCATTCTATTTAAAAAAGTAACGGTGACCTTCACTGTTCATCAACGCCTCCAGCGAAATAAAAAAAATTGGTCGCATTTGAAGGCCCCCTCCACACCGTACAACTTTTGTCTGGAACATTTTTTTCTGATGTCGATAATTACCGAGATATTTAAGGTGGTCAAGTTAGGTGAAACACCCGGTATAATATCATATATTTCTGTGAGGATTGATTCGGGATATTTAAAATTATTAACAATGTAATCATTAGCCTTATTCTGTCACCTGTGTTAAAACCCATATACGGCGAGTCTCGGTCGGCCGTTAGCCTGTACCGCCGGTTGCCTGTACTTGGCGCGATACTTGACCGAGTCTCTTGATATCATTTTCTTCTTTTTCTCTCTCTGACTCTTGCGGGCAGATCTAGGAATAAAGAATCTAATTAATTAAAACTGCCGATATGAAAGCAGCAGGCGAATAACTTTTTTATGCGACGCGTTATTTATTCCCGCTTTTGGTAGAATTACCAGGAGTGTGAGTTATCCCACGGGACAGAACGTGCTCGTCCCCTCGTAAATAGCCAGGACATTTAAAAGTCGTCATCGTTCTGAGGCTCTTGCTTCTCGTACTGCCAGTGTGTCACGGTGTCTGAGTGTCACGCACGCAGAAAACTTATTCCCCTCATCTTCACTGCCGTCGATGTCGCACATTACAGGTACAGCTAGCCAAAAAATATGTATGTAGATACGCGAGTACGTGCTGTAGCTATTTGACTCTTATGGGAACGCGTGTCTCGCTTTCCCACCCACTGACATAACTCCCATCAGAAAGCACCCTGTAGCACTAGTCGTCAATTTTTACGAGGAGTAGATACAGGCCACCAGAGAGCAGCAGGGCTGCGAAGACCTTCTCCAGAGAGAAGACTCACCAAAGAGATCAAGAGGAACCCCATAGGACATTTCACCATTTCGCCATCTACCCATTTTACGCGTTTATCGAAGACAGTTACGAGTCATACGGGAGATCTTTCTGTAGACGCGCATCTCATTTCTTAGCCAGAACTTAGATGCCTATAAGTAGTATCACTGAGAAAAATAATATAGTTGCGGTAACTATATTTTAACTAAACGATCGGGTTAAATATGACGACAATTATAGTTTTATAGTTATAGAAATCTTTAAAGTTACTGTGATGTCTACCGAAATTATGGTATTAACTACAAATATAGTTATTATGTGAACAAGGTAAGCGTAACCATGCGATTTATACTATAATTCATATGTATAAAATACATTAATCATAATAGAAGTAAAATAAAACTCAAAGCAAGAAACACAATATAATGCCAAATAATAATAATAATAATAATGTGTTAGATACTATATCAGTTAGTCACGTAATACTTCTTTATGTGTTGAGGATTATACTCAAAGCAAGAAACACAATATAATGCCATGTGAACAAGGTAAGCGTAACCATGCGATTTATACTATAATTCATATGTATAAAATACATTAATCATAATAGAAGTAAAATAAAACTCAAAGCAAGAAACACAATATAATGCCAAATAATAATAATAATAATAATGTGTTAGATACTATATCAGTTAGTCACGTAATACTTCTTTATGTGTTGAGGATTATACGATATAGTACATGATACCTTTTCGTATAATCATAATAGCAATAATTTTACAATTACAGAAATCCTCAAAATTATTGTGATCATCGTTGTAAATTATAGTAACTACAACAATCTTTGTATGTATCAGATAATATTTCAGTATATTTGGGCAATTTTACTTAAAATTAATACATAGAAGAATTGTCTGAGAATTGTAAACATATGTTTTACTGAACAATATTTATTTGCATTAACAGGATTTAACAGTAATTGTAACATTATTAAAACAAAACCTTAACATTTATTTTACTAGTCAGGTAATAACAAAGCTTATGATTCATTTGAACCTTCGGGTATACATTGTGACATGGTAGATTTTACCCCGTCAGGTCCTCGGCGAGAACTGTAATGGTACGCGGGAAAACGCGAATTAGAAAAGAATCCAGGCAAGATGCCACCACCTCAAGGGCTAACGAAGTTACGAATTTGTTGATTTCTGATTTTGTTGTCTGATTTTTGCTATGTCCCATGCCGCGAATATTGTATTCGCGGTCTTACCGAATCTTAAGAAGAACCAGCGAGGGATCATCAGCGTGGGAGGAACGAGGACGAAAGGCTGAGTGACGTCAGAGCGCCGGCAGGGCCCGAGCTGCGCGCGCTGAAGCTCACCGCACCAATCACCTCGTGACTTGGATCACCTCTACGCACGCTATCACCCGAGCTACATGAACTGGTCTACGCGTACCGAGTAACTATCAGGGAGCTATTACTCATTCCGCGTGACATAGACCCACGAACGACGGAGCACCGGGTAACGCACCACAACTCATGACGGAGGCCCACCGCTATCGACGAATGGAACGAAGACTCGCGAACTGGGAATCTGGGGACGCCTGGTGAACCGTTGCGAAGTCCTATGGGACGACGGAGCCCATCGCAGGACAGCCAGTAATCGCTGTTCCCGAATCGTATGAATTGTCGCGAAGACGGATTTGAATTGTAGCGCGTGGTGTAATATCGCAGATTTCTGATTGGGGCCGTAGGAAAAATCAGCGGTGGCTGCGAATAAGGGAGAGGATGATAGTCTCCGGTGCTGCCGATTACGATCGAAAGGGAAGGCAACTTCCTTCTTCTTGCCTGGACTGTCGACGACGCGAGTCGTGTTTTTGGAACCGTTTTGTTTTCCGGGGTTAATTTCTGTGGAGAATCCGGACATCGTCCGAAGCCGCGTTTACAGGCTAAATTCTCCTTATCGAAGAGACAGAGAGATTTCGGTAAGCGATTTGTTACTTTTTGTGAGCGACGAAATCTCGTAACACCCCGCGTTTTGTACGTTTTGACTAGTGCCTGTAGGCACGTGGGAAATGTTCCCACTTGGAGAATTGCGTTCGTTTGGAGTACGAGATTCCACCGACCGGCAAGGGACTGTGTTCGCATAAATATGTTGCCCATTGTGGACATATTTATCACGCGTTGTTATAAATCAAAGTGCGTATGAATGTGTGAATGATTAGTTCTCTCGGCAATGTTGAGTGCTAGATCTCCGAATTTTATTGCATCGCGTTCACGTTAGGGACGTGTTACCGAGAGACCCGGAATAGTCCTTGAAGTCGTGTTGTCGAAGTATCGCGAATAGATCGCGTTTTATTTTTGACTCGACTCATGTATTGAGAATTGTTATAGTTTTGGATTGACTCATGTATTGAGAATTGTATATAATTGAACCGATAGCGAATTGTCCGGAAGAAGTCAAAATGTCGAAATGTCGAAAGGTCGAATTGTATCGAATTGTCCGAAAGTATTAATTGACGGTTGAAAGTATCGAATTTTATCGGATTGTACAACTGTATTTTATCGATTGTAATAATTAGACTGCGCGGAATAGATCGCGAACCTTGTTCGTAGAAATTCGGATTAGGACATAAGCAAAAATTGATATTGTCATTCGTGGTTGTTTTAGTCGCGATCTTATTGGGTCCATTATTTATTTTCGAAATTGTTAAATTTAGATTTTGTTGTATCCGCGTGGTCGCGTCCTAAATGGGCGCACGAAAGAAATACTGATTTTGTCTTTACTCATCGCGATTCCCCGCTGACGTCACAGCTGGTTGGCGCCCAGCGTGGGGCTCGAAGAAGCTGTCGCGAAAAATAAAAGATCGATTTTGTTATTGTTGACCCAAAAAGCCGGAGTATTCATTTTATTGAAGTTGTCCTTACTCTAGAAGATCCCCGACGCCTCCGCTGTGCTGAGTTAGCCGATAGAGGCCCGAACGACCGAATAGAACCGAAGTATACGTGGTTCCCTTCTTGGAACCTGGCGCCCGACAATACCATAGGTATTATTTCGAATTGTATGTGTTAGCCCTGGGTTGCCTGGAACGCGAAGAATCGCGTAAGTTGTGCGCCGGTCAGTCTTTCATCTCCCGACGAGGCTCAATCGCGAAATATACGTCACAACATATATTCCTGCATATTGTTATCTTGGGATCTTCAATTGATTTGTTGGAAAGACTTTTTCTTATCGAAAAAGTCTGAGAAACCTCTTAAGTACACGTTACATATATATACATATTACTGGAAGAATGAGAAATATTTCACACATATATTATATATTACATACATACAACAATATTCAGGTAAATACCTTACTCGTACTAAGCCTACATTCTCTAATGTATTATAGCAATCGATCTCTTCCTCAACGGTTTTCGAGTAAGTTACAAAACTCGCCATCTAGTCACATTGAAGCGAAATATTTATATTATGCAGATGTGTATTGTTTACTAGTTAAGCGTTACTAGTTACTATAGATATAATTACTGTACCACGCTAATTTATATTATTATACGTTGATATTTTGACTTTCAATATAAAAGTTATTACAATTTTAACAGTTAATATTGTATCTTGATATAGTAGGTATAGCTTTGCGCACGGAGTTACGTGTTTCGGTTACCATACTGTATAGTCATTTGAATCACCGTTATTAGTTATAATTATTTTACAACGCATAGCTACTAATAATAATAATAGTTGCAGGTATTTGAATTGTTAAAAGTATCATATTTGTACCTTAAGGAAAATAAATAGTCTTTAGAACTATGTAAATCGGTAGTCAATATTATGTTCGCGCATTCAAGCGATATGGGGTAAACATCATTACAATTTATAGTTAATTTAGGTATTGGATGAGTATACTCTTGAGAAGTATACTCTACATAAGTATAGTTAGATTATGTACAGATATCACGTGTTTACCCGTATGATAAAGACAACTATAATATTATTGCATTTACTATAATTATGTTTCTCACAACTGTAACATTTCAACTATGGTATTTCATAAACATGACATCGAGTTTTTTTCTCAGTGTATATACTTTTGTATGCATATATGTATACATATATATTGATACTTATGGATAATACTGCTGCCTTCTTTAAAATTATCAAATGATTAATGTGGTTCAAGGGAAACTCTAGGTGGCTACAGCCATCTGTAACAGATCGTGTAAAAAATAACTGGAAAATAATATCAAAGAAATACCCGCAGGAGGAAAAAGATCCCAAGCGAAGAAATCTCAGGAAAGGAAAAGAAAAGTTAATTAGATAATCTACAAAGTATATCCCAACAGGCCACTTGGTATTTCCAAATTCATGCTCCAGGTATTATTCTTTCATGAAACTAAATCCTCCAGTCCTGTTATTGGCTTGGCAGCTTTATAGTGTATCATTTTGCTACTGATTATGTTATAACTATAAGAAATAAAAAACAGCAAATTATAGCGTCTACAAAAGAAAAGGGAATAATCATACTGGAACTCGTAACACCTTACATCCTCTGGTGTTGCCAATAGTAGGACCATGGGAAAAGAGCATTAGGATCTAGTAACTCGCATCGTAGAAAGGAGTATGAACTCATCCTTGAAACAAAAGTTTCCCATAGAAATTGCTATTACGGTTACTCGCAGTAAACTTAGCATGAACTATGGCGCCATAGTCTCAAGACTGGGCCTCGGCTTAATTGTGAAACCTCTCTGCGTTCCAAGATGTTCCCGGATGTTCCAGAATGTTCCAGGATGTTCAAGGCAATTCTAGGATGTTCCAGGTTACCTCAGCCGGCATGGAGACTCCCACAGCATAATGGCCTGCAGAAACTTTTCGTAGATGTATCCCCGTGCTGTCAGAAGTTCCACGGTAAAATGGAGGGTAGAGGGATGCAGACTAAATAATCTAAGAGCATTCGATCATGCCCTGTCGCTATCGCGACAACTCCTTGATCCGCCAAGTTCGCCAGGACGAACGGGGCACCTCTTCTGGCGTGTTACATGCTTAAACTTCAAAACTGAACAACTTTTTTTTTCTAGGAAAATCCTACAGACCATGGTAAAGAGGAAGTATCATATGCGTAAAACCAAATATAAGCATAGAATCTTTAAAATTACCTATTACAAATTTTACTTACTTCTCCATTTAACCTACTATTCTTTGAAACAGTTTAGAGGCAGAGATAAACACCTAACCTCACTGGCATATCTACATACAGAATACCTGTACTGCATATAGATAGAATCGAAGTGTGATAATACACTCGATGAAATCATGACAATCAAAATAGCGTAGAATCGAATTACTGCGATTTCCACTCTAGCCACCCCCTTCATCGTTTAAGGGTAGTAGAAACGTCACTGGCTTTATTGAAGCATGGCATTGACATTCATGACCAGAGCGAAATTCAGATCCTTTACTTGTCAAGAAATTTCTGATGGCCTTCTATAGTATCCGAAGGATCTTCTGGCATGAATAGAGTAAAACCAGGAAAGAGAAAGAGAGGAGGGGCGAGAGGGTGAGAGTCTGGTTTCAAAGCGTTAGCTCGGCACTCGAGGAATTTTCATATCGCTTGGCCTCCATCTCCACCATTTCCTTCTGCGCGGCAACCTCTTTCGAACTCTACTCCTTCCTAGGACTGGATCTTACGATACCTCTGATACGTTCGCTCTCCCTGACAACACCTAGCTCCTGACCTTTTCTCATAGTCTCTCTTTTTTCTCTTTCCGGCTGCCACAATAAATCCTTTCACAATTTCCATAGTCAGCCATTTCGCCAAACCTTCCACTTTGGTGTACGATCTTGCATACTATACTATTCTGAGAGTTTATGCAGCCTGATATGTTAGTGAGCATCTTTTGGGAAAGCGAGGGTGAAAATTAACAGATCATAAGAGAAAGCACGGTCTATTTGAGAACTGTGTAATAAAAAGAGAGGAAAGTTAATCCTGCAATCAGACCAATTAATCCCTCCAAGTGCCTCAGGGCAAATCCCGTAAACCCTTAGGGTTGATATTCAGTCCAGTCATGACGGTCCGCAGGATGCGCTCTGCCTTTACGAGTAGATTTTACGGCGAGGACTACGTCCACTCAAACTTCCACTGGCTGAGATCATTACTTCATCAGAGTCGACTGTCCTGTCGTTGCCTGCCCTAGCCTGTCACGTTTATGGCTGCTCAAGACGTCGCTAAGCTGCTACGACCCTTCTGAATAATCCGAGATGCCTCGGCTGCCTTTCGCCACTTTTTCCAGACAATGAAAAATCATCCCCTGTTGAAACACGCTATCACTAATGTATACTTTCGCCCTGAACTAAACGAAATTGCGAAAATTCGGGAATGGTGACGGTAGGCTCATTAACCGTAGCTCTTTTTGATCCTGTGCGATTTTTTCTGAACGTGGGAAAAAACCAGGGTGGCCCAACCAGTTCCACTGGTTATTTCCTATTTTCTCACCTCCTATGAAAGATATAGTGATAGAAGGGATGCCGGGATATATTAGCTCATAGGGATTGCTCTTTCTTTTCGCAAATGCCCTTATATTTACCAGTCTCTCCTGAAACACTGCTCCTACCCTAGATAGGAGGTCCTTTAAACTCACTTCTAGGTCTGCGGTGCAGCATAGTTCCTCTTGGTTCCTTTCACAAAGTGAAAACCACCATCGTGTTAGAAGCCTCTGGCGGACTGTCAACAAACGGGGTGAATGTAAACGTGGCCTGATATTTATACTCGGCCGTGCTTAAGTTGCCAGGCTGTCTTCATTAAAGGGAAGTTCTATATTTGTCGTTGTTATTTGCTCTTTGACAGTCTCCAAAATATTCAGAAGTCTTTGAGGCTAAGGAAACCTGAAAGATTCTGTTACTCATTTACATTCACTCTCGTGGCCCTTCCATTCTCATGCCTCATTTGTATATCTCATTTCTAGTATCCTACCACAGTAATTCTTTATATTAGTGTACCTTCCTCTCCCAACAGTCATACCTTGACAGCTCTATCATCTCCTCGCTATCCTCAGTTCTTCCTCCTTCTTCTCGAACTCCGATTTCTGTCTCTGCGAAAACCTCAGACAATTTCCGGCTTTGAAATATTCACGCTAATACCTGACTGGATAAAAGATGCAGGCCGGGTGGCAAGAGAAGCCTTCAAGGCACTAAGGCGCGAGGGACTGGCTGCTAGGATGACTGCTTGTTTGGTCGGTTGGTTGGCTGACTATTTGATTGCGTGGTTGGCTGCATGGGTGGATCAAGGAATTGCAAGATAGCTTGACGATTGCATCCAGATTGCGTTACCAAGATGTTTACCGTTTTCATTCCTAGCAAAGTCCACGAGAGTGTGGGTATACTTACATATCGCGTGGATCTCAGTTGAGAAACTTCATCTCTAATAGTCCTCCTCGCTATCCATTGGTGCGTAACTTGAAAGTGCATCGATACCAAACATAAGGTACACACTACCATCACAGCACACATAGAGGAAACGCGCATTCTCGAGTAGCGATATATCCCTGGATACTAGAAACGACTCGGAACCACAGCGATCCTCTTGGGCCACGCTGGAAGCGGTTCATTATTCAAAGATCCGAGTACACGATGCAGACTATGGACTGGGCCGCAGCACCAAATGAGCTCCGCATCTCTTCTTTAGCACTTGTAGCTACAGGCCTCACGTCGGCACCGACCACGGCTAATGAGTCTGTAGTTTTCCAATTAAAGCCAACGCAAAAAGAGAACACTGAAAATAAGCTGTCGCCCCTACTTTTACCTACTTCCTCTTTTCTTTCTCCGTTCCTCTCTTATTCGCTTCATCCTCTTCTACTATACCTACTCCGCTCTTTCCTTTCGTACCCTACCCACTTGACTGCACTTTGACAAGTACCTCAAGTGCTTACCTCAAGTATTCAAAGTACTAGAGGTGTGCCGAGTAGGCCGAGTGTGGAAAGTGGAAAAACGCGGAAGCGACTCGCTAACTGTAGAATCTTTCCTTTCTTTGAGAGAAGGAGAGGGAATCAAGGGTTTGGAAACAGAGAGCAGTGAGTTTAGCCTGTGAATTATGAACGGATGACGTCGTCGACTGTCTGATAATTGACAGAAGGATGTCCTCGCAAGAATACTCGGAACTTGATTAGATGGCGAAGAAGAACTGTGTTCTTCTAGTATCGATTATAGAACGATCATTTATACCTATAACAAGGGCTCGGCGTCAAATGAACAGATGTATTTCCAATGGTTTGAACGTTAGAATAAACAAATGGAGACAGCAGTCGAGAAAGAAACAAATAGAAATGTGCTTAAGAAGAGTGATGAGGGTGACAGGGAAGGCAAAGGGATTTGCCTGGCCTGGGGGAAGGAAATGTAGAACGTAGAACATAGAATGTAAAGCGTGGAATGAAGAATGCTGAAGGTGGAAGGTGGCGGCTGGAATGGGACCCTTTGCCATTTTGAGGGGCAGGAACGCACCCTTATTTCTCGGTTGAAAAATTAATGTGAACATTAGAGAGGGAAATTGATCTTAAGCCCAGTCGTTTGCTCGTGGGCTGCTAAGTTGCTGGTGAAGCCGCAGTCGCATTAATTTCTGCTCCAAGTGAAATTGAAATTAATTTCTTAAATTGTTCAGAGGTAAGTAGAAGTATTTTTTTGGTATTATCAGGGGCTAATCAAGCCCATCTCGTTCTGCACAGAAAAAAAAATAATCTTATAGGATTTACAGAATATTTTCTAAAGAAATACCATTGCCTGCATCCTGTAATATCTATAAAAGAATCCTGTTGGATTATCGAAATGTCATGTTACTGAAAAAAATGTGAAAACTATAAAAGTTATATTAGAAAAAACTGTTAAAGTTCTTTAAAACTCGTGTGACAATTGTACAAATTAATAAATTGAAAATTTTAGAAATTAAGGCATTTTAGCAAATTGCAAATAATTTAAGAAAGTTTTTAATTAATTGCATACATATTCATTCGGATATGTCGCATCTAATAAATTACCGAGCAAACGAATTTCATTTAATGAATCATAAAAAATCCATACTTATCCATGAAGAGCCAAATATGACACCAAGTAAAGGTTCAGACATATCCAAAACCACATGAAGCTTCACTCGATTACTGAGGCTATCTTAACTCCACGCACATCTTAGATGTGTTTCGGATCAAATATATTATGAATGACTGTGCGTAAAAAAAATTAATTGATTCATTGATAATATAATTCGAACATTCTCAATCGATTGTCTTCGATATGAAAACAATTGGTACATACAATTAGGATGTATGGAGAAATCAAGCGAAATGCTTTCTTTTTCAGTTGTGTCGTCTCCATCGTGTTCGTCTTCTTTATTTGTTATTCTTCATGCTTTCATAAATCATTTAAGTACCATAACTTTTATTTAAAAATATTAATAATTATATTTGATACAATAAATAATGTGAAGCAGTCTTCCGCGAATTGGGTCATTATGTCCACCATTCTAGCTTTGCGAAGAAGCTGAAATTAAATTAATACGGAATTATAAGCTACAACACTACCTGTACCATGTCTCGGAAACAGATTTTGAAAATATTTTTATTTTATTTTATTGGGCTAAAAACGAAAAAAGCCTTTTTTGTAACAAAAGAATGTTTATTGTCCATAATTTTTTTCAATATTTTTCTATTTACAAATCGTAGATAATCTCTTAAAGTATGTGTAAAAAAATTTTGAAAGAAATCATTGGAGCCGTTTTCAAGATTTCATGTACTTACACCGTTCAGGATTACATAGTTTTCAGAAAATCGCGTTTAACTTTTGATGCGCAGTATTCTTTCACTTTACGCGTAGAAATTGGTACCTATGGATTTCCGTCGGTGCCAGCTTCACACAATACATCTTCCTTCGACTTATTTAGATCCTGCGATGCCTTTCTTTACCGTCTTAATTCAATTCTGTCCACTTTTTCATCGTTATTAAGAAACGGCAATCAGCGACGTTCACGCGGGTTTCGTCCATTTTCCGGCGGCAATCCATGGTCTCAGGACCGATTAAAATATCCATTGTTTGCAAAATGCGTTATGTGCTCGATGCTTCATCATTGTATCTCCTTAGTAGAAATTTTCTTGACCAAGTCCAGGGCCCGTGTAGGTACCTGCTGGGCCAGTCCAAGATAATCTATAATATAACCTCAACGTAAAAATCTTCTTTAGTAACGAAAGAAAATAGATTCTCGATAATGATAAAAATAGAAAGATACTCTAAGATACGACACGACCTTTCGCTTACAATTGACTGGATATTCTTTCCGAATTTCCCGGGACTACGCTATACGAAACAAACTAGACTTAACGAAATGCCGGATGGGCGCCAGACGTTGCATCACGATACCTAAAGAAACTCCCCGGAAAACATAAAAAGAGATCCGACTAGCAGAAACAGAACGGAAAAGTATGGTAGAGGGGCAGGGTCGACGTAAATGTTAAATAAATTGAAGACCCATGAAATTCAGTAACAGAAAACATAACAAATTGACCCTTTTATTCTAGGATTTCAAATAAAATAAAATTAACAATTTGACAATTTCAAGAAACCAAATAAATATCACGCGAGAGAAGTTTCTCTACGGGACACGTTAACCATATTCGCGATAGAGAAGATAGTGACTACAAAAGATATCCAAAATTCGAGAGAACGGGAAAACAGAATATATAACTTCGATTGACGAAAAGACAATACGTGAACTCACGAGTCGCGCGAGGAACACGGATTCGTTTACCAGTTCTCCAGGGTCACTGCGAGGCATTAGTCTAAACTCAATAATACATTTCGAAAATACAGAAATTAATAACGCAAGGCACGGAATCTTTTCCTGGCTGGAAAAACGCGAAAATCTCCTAGACCGAAACCGGGAGGGATGAAACAAAACAAATCTATTTATCAATGGACGGAAGCCAAGATAGAAAAGATTTCGCCCATTAGACAAAAGTGCTTACCTAAGCGTTACATTTCGATACCAATGCGAGACAACTACTTAAGCGCGACCGGCCAAGACAACTAACGAAGAACGAATGGCGACACGCAAGCGAGATCGCTACCGGCACGGTCCTAGACTATAAAGTAGTGCCCTTTTCGGTCAACCATCGTCGCGGACGAATTATTCACTAGTATTGCTACGCACAAACATGGAAGCATACCACTGGACTCAAAATATAAACTTTACGGAATTACTTTAAAAGCGATATATCACTAATAACTCCTCACGAGAAGGACGCGATAAGGTCGATAAATAATTGCCGGAGCCTCTTAGTGATCGACGATATACGGTACACGGGAGGTCGGTAGAAACTTAAATAAGCAAATCCCGTTGGCAGTCTAAACCGGCGGTATGACGTCACGTCTAATCGGTTGACCCGTTCAAGACTGTCTAGACTGTTCAAGACTAGCTCGCTGCCGTAGCTTCAGGGTGTCCAGGCTGCTCTGGAGGTGATCTTCGTCCGAACCCGGTCGGGACGGCTAGGTTGCAGAATTCATGAAATCTCGCGCCGGGGTAACTCCTGCTCCCCATCCTCTTCGATACCGTTGATGCTTCCCTTTTTAGACATGGGTACCGGCCGTAACGAGAAGAACGAGATGGTCCAGGACGATCTCTTCCTCGATGCCGACCTCCTACTCAATTCGAGAGTCGTCGGCGGTGAGGTGGAGGCGTCTATTGATTTTTGATCGTCCTCCATTATCCCAGCTGTAGCCTCGTGGTGATTTTCCTCCAGTCTCGTGAAGATGTTGGATGTTGTGGCCGAATTCGTACGGCTGAAATGGTTTTACAATAGAAATTAACTTAATGTCCGATATTTACAAAAATTTTGACCCTGGAGTTCTTGGGCGGTAATTTGCGTAACGCAATACTAAGGGAGGGCAATACGTCCCACATGTTAAACACGACAGTCAATTTATTCCAGACTCGTGACGTGAAATAACGTCACAGTACATAAGTATTGACGATTATAATTATCAACCGAAAGAAGACTGAACTGGTAATTCATTAGGTAGAATGCTATAATCCTTACTTCAAGCATCCTGGTCATCACAGGTTCGAATCCCGCTGTCGGCAACATAAATAAATGCGCCCACCAGCGGTGGGTTCAGGCTCGCACACCGATCGGTTAAAAAAATTGGTTAATTATAAAATTATGTCAGTTTCATGTTTGATGTATTTTAATTAAAATAATTATGACTGTAATATTAACGAAACATTTTTCTGTGTAAAAATAATAATTGCATTCTATTATTATAATAACAACTATCATATATCAATGTCTTCCAATAGAGAATTAAATTTCATTATTATAGCCGTCTAAAATTTAACTATGCAATGTAATATTTAAGATGGCTTTGTGATGATAATCATAATAGCAATAGGAAATCACAGGTGAAACAGGCCATAAAATAATCCCAAGATTTTGGTCCCTCGATGAAATCACACGATTTCACACGAAATCTTATACTCATTCGTTAATAGCTAGATACAACAGTCTTTGTAAGAATTGCTTAAAAAACGTCGTCTGGCCTTTCTTCTCACAGGTGATTTCTGGCAGGTGACTTTTAACCTACTGAAAAAATATTTTTTAATAGGTTTCCCCTTCCTTGGAAATATTTTATATGCCCATAAAATACATTTTTAAGTAATTTTATAGTTATTTGTACAAAAAATAATACTTTAAGATGGCGTCTGGCGATACATTACAAGGTGTTCTTTAAGCATTTGTTACAAAAATCAAGATATTCAATTTTAAGACTATTCATTTTTATAGGTTGATATAGTGGAAATGGACACTTGGATTTTTTAAATTTCAGAAGCTATACGGCATATCATATTCAAATTTTGCATAAACTAATATTTAGTTATTGTCTAATCTATATAAAGAAAACTGCAGAATTGTATCTTGAATCGAGTGTTATTAGCTCTTTAATACCAAAATCAATGGATAAAACTTATTATATTGGAGCAGTAGTTGGAAGAGCTGTCCCTATGTTTTCGAGCGGTTGTAGTAACGATCACCGCAATTGTTGCTACAGTGACAAATTATTTCTTTCTCGTAGTGAAATACTGCTCATCAGCGCGACGTTTTAATTATAACGAGTCAACTCTTTATTCAAGTTCTACAACGAAAGATATTGAAGTAAAATCTCTAAATAATAGAAGTATCTGTAAGCCCAGCGTTATTAAATATTCTGTATAACTTCGTGCCTAACCACTTCTGCGAATATTATTTACATAGTCTCAATCATCTGTTGTTACAATTTAATAGAATTAATATTGCTTTTCAATCGTAAAATTCTTGCAAGCCGATAGCGTAAATCATTTAGATTAGTATCGCTTCATATATAACGTTTATACACTAATAACCATTCTATTTACTAACATTCAACACTTCTTAAGCTGGGCCCCTCTTACCAAATTGTACTGTGTTGTAGGAAAATGTAAGTATAATTTTAATTAATAATTATTTAGCTACTTTGTTTGTTTATGTTCGCGAAAGTACACTTTTCTCCGTCGATTGAAATCGATAAAACGGGACTCTACCGAACTGATGAAAAAGTAATTGAGGTCAAAGTTAGCGATTTTTTTCGCTGGTCTTACAAGAAACGTATGTATTATGGTCACTCGATAAATAAATGAAGTTCGTGTAAAATCTACCTTCTCGACGTTACGAAACCAATATACAGTTGATATGAAACTACTTTAATTAACAACATACCAAAATTATAATACGATAGACTACATCGTTTTTTTTTTAATTGCAATTAAAATTTAACTTTTTGTTCTCTTCTATCTCTCTCGCTCTCGTAGGTTCTCTTGTACCTAATAACATAACTCTAAATTTGTTAAATACCAACCTTAATATACAATATGTATACTATTTTCGAGGCTCTTGCAGTACACCTTTATTATATTCTGTTATGGCCGAATATGCTGTGATAAAAGAGTTTTTCATGATTTTCAAAAAGAATATCGTTGAACATTGTGTATGAAGAATTTGGCATTCGACGAAAAATCATCAAATGAAACACTATTTATTTTTTTCCAAAATCAATTTCTGTCTTCGTGATATCGTTATTATGAAGTAGTAAATAAAAAATGCAACTAAACGTGTATTGTTATGTCTACTAATGATTGGTTAATTTATTTGCCAAATTTCATCCGAATTCAGCCAGTTACTGGTGAGCTACCTTAGCCAAACTCACGTTTATTTATTTATACATAGTTCCATCTAATTAATGTCCTTTTCTTTAAATCTTCGATATTTTGGCTCAAACCCACCTTGTCTGCACATTCTGGGGAACTTCACCATGCAATGAAGGTTGCAATACTATATACTAAAATTCAAGTCGTTTAGATATCCTTCTACAACGATATGCAAGCTTCTCCCTTTTTTACACTGTCAGAAATGATAATTTTCAAAATGCTCTTTGCGCTACATTCATTGCGCTTAATCATTTTTCACGTTGTGCTTATTGCAACTTATTATTGAATATTTTTTAAACAAGATTACGTTGCCTTCGTCAATACAGAAATCGGGTTTATTAGTCTTTTATTATTGATAAATGAATTATATTTTCTAATTGAAATCATAGAAACTATAAGTTTTTGTATTTAAGATAAAAAAAACTCATAAGTACTTTTTTTAATAATATATATCCCTTGAACTGTTAAGAAAATTGAAAGTTAATCCAGTCCACATTGTAACGCAAGGAACTTTTCAAAGCGAAATAGTATATTCTGTGGCAAGGGATCAAACGAGACGATTTCAGACTAGAGTGAAGTCGGCTGCCAGAGCCATAGGCGAGGACTGACATCACCCTATATTTTTGATGATTACCTGCATTGAAACCAAGTTTCAGTGTCAGCAGCCAGTCAAAAACAAATTAATTTAAGACTAATGGTGCGGGAAACTATTAGCGTATGCGAAAATTGTGATGATTGCTCGATTAGAACTGTCACTTATGAAAATCATATAAACAAACCGAAGTAACTAACAAACAAATGACACAGCGGGCCTAGGGAAGAAATACAATTCCTTCTGCCCACTGATTTAAAGCAGTCGCAAGTTACGCACCCGCTAATAATTGTCCGCGGCATTGGCCTGAAATTAGCTTGTTTCGACTGGCTGTAGAAACACTGAAACTTGAAGTTTCGATGCAGGTGTTATGAAAATTTAGACTTGAGAAAGATGTCTTACTACACATACTATGCAGCTGTAGAAGATCGTTGGGGACATTTCACATCTCACAATTGATGCTCCTGCTCCATAAACAGGTTTTTCTTTTGTCTTCTTTACAGCTTCGATTATTTTACAGATATTTTCAAGCTTCTTTGAAGCATCTTACTCAATGTAGTACTCTGCGCTTATATTTTCCTCTTGTTTCTGATATTACCTCGTACTTTTTTTAAGAATCATGAATCAGATATCTTTACATCATGGGTTCTTACAATTTTTGAAATACATATAATGCAACCCATATTGAACACTGGCACTGTATTGGTGACTACTATGTTGTTTGTGACTAATAATGTTCCTTTGATATGAATGATCCTCCGGGACATTTTCTCCAAATACACTAATACAGACATTCATTAGCATTTTGCTTGACACTTTGACTACAAGCAAAATAAATTGACAGGCACATCGTAATTCGCTAACTCATCTGAAAACTGAAATCTATTCAATTGCATTACGACCTGTTAAAAAGAAAAGATGTTACATTTTTTGATGGTATAACTCATCTACTAGGTCGTTTCTTTTCTGAACGAGAAGTTGAATCCATAGTCTATGCTAGCATACATTATTTTACACAAATACCCAAACAACAACAAAAACCCAACCACTAACGTACGGCAATAAAATATCTGTAAAAATAAAAGAAAACTTTTTACGTTTCACACTAAATGCTGCAAGTTACGAGCGAGCCTAAAAACACCAAAAATTTGTCGTATATGCGCAGTCACGTACATATCACGTTATTGTTCCAGAATAAATTCTTATTGCAATAGTAATCAAAAATAAGTTCTGAATATAACACTGAGAAACTGAATTAATAATTATAATTAATGTTCATATAATATACAGGGTGTTTCCTAAGCCCCGAACAAGAGTCATACCGTTAGATCCAGCGTAAAAAAAATAAAAATATTGGCGCTAACAAAAACCAAAAATTTTAATTAGTTTATTAATTATTACGGATTAAAGTATGCCAATCATCAGCGCGTGAAAACTGGTAACTCCTCCTCAGTCTCCTCCCATTGGGGACAGCCAATCATTTATTTTCCCACAAAAACAGTGACCGGTGGATACGTAAATATAGTAACGTAAATAAACAAAAGAATAATGCAAAATGTTTTTTGTGGGGAAATTAATGATTGGCTGTCCCCAATGGGAGGAGACTGAGGAGGAGTTACCAGTTTTCACGCGATTATGATTGGCTTACTTTAATCCGTAATAATTAATAAACTATTTAAAATTTTTTATTTTTGTTAACGCCAATATTTTTATTTTTTCACGCCGGATCTAAAGGTATGTCTCTTGTCCGAGGCTTAGGAAACACCCTGTATATAAGGGTCATTCAATAAGTCTTTAGAAAAAAATATAAAAACAAATTATTTCGTGTAGATTTTTTTACTTTTCAACATAATCTCCTTTTAACTCTATACACTTTTCCATGCGTTTCTCCAACTTTTTTAAGCCGTCCAAAAAGTAGTCACAGGGGGCCAAATCCGATAAATACGGTGGATGTTGTAATAATTCGAATTTTAATTCCGCTATTTTGGCCATCGAAACTGCGCAAATGTGCACCCGTGCATTGTCTTGATGGAAGAGGATCTTTTTCTTTTTCAAATGAGGGCGTTTTTTCTTGATTTCTTCGCTCAACCGGTGCAAAAACGACGCATAATACTTTCCAGTTATTGTTTGTCCTTTTTCCAAATAATCGGTGTAGATGATTCCGCGTGCATCCCAAAAAACCATGACCATCACCTTATCAGCCGATTTCACCGTCTTCGCCTTCTTCGGAGCCCGTTCGCCTTCAAAAACCCACTGTTTTGACTAATCCTTTGTCTCTGGAGTGTATCCATGGAGTGTATCCATGTTTCTTCCACAGTTATGTATCGACGCAGAAACTCGTCAGGATTGCGACGGAAAAGTGCCAAAACAGCCTCAGAGTCGACCACACGATTGCGTTTATTCTCCGCTGAGAGCAAACGCGGCACCCATCTTGCCGATATTTTTTTCACATCCAATTCTTTGTGTAGAATTGAAAACACTGTACCTTGCGATATGCCTGTGGCCTCAACTATTTTGCGCACTTTGATTCGTCGATCACTCAAAACCATATCGTGGATTTTGTCAATCATTTCAGGGGTAGTCACTTCCACTGGACGTCCCGAACGATGTTCATCTTTTGTGGATGTACGGTCACGTTTAAACTCATTTACCCAATTGTAAACAGTTGCAAACACAGGAGCAGATGTACTATGAACTTCATCCAACTCAGCTTTAATCTCTTTCGGTGTTAAGCCTTTTAAATATAAGTGTTTAATCACCGATCGAAACTCACTTTTTTCCATTTTTCTAAATTAACACAAGTTTTTTGCTTCAATCGACAATAACAATGATACTACGTGACGGATATAACTGAGCCTTGAACAACTGTCTAGTGAGTAATGGTGTTTACTAAAAACATACCATTCTCATAGAGTCCCTCTAGTGAGAGTCCGGCCAACACCCGGAAGAGACGCCACCGGTGCAAAAATCGGTTTAGGGCTCGTTTGGCGCGGCCATGATATTGCGCGCGGATTTTCAAACTATCAATATTTACCATCAAGAGACTCGGTCGAGTCTCGCGCCAAGTACAGGCAACCCGCCGTACAGGGCTTAACACTACCCACACTACACAATGCGAATCTCTCCCATATACGTATTCACACACACCATCCTATTCCGGAAAGAGCCCTCAAAATGGCGGAGCCAATCAGTAAGAGGCTCACCGTCGGCCGGACTCTGACTAGAGGGACTCTACATTTTCGATGCTACGTGCACCATCTCTTAGATTTTCTAAGGACTTATTGAACGACCCTCGTATATTGCGACACTCTATGATGAACACAAATTTAAAATAAAATGACTTACCGGTAAATGTAGAGGATCACTATAGCTCTGAAAATGATCGGAGTTGTACGAAACTTTTCCAAGAGATGCTTACATCTCTTAAACATATTCAAATAAAAAATTAATTCGATTTCCATAAAAACATCTGTATTTCACCGTAATGTATTTTCAGAACCAAAATATCCACTAAAAGTAGTCTTACAATAGCAATAAAAGAGAAAGATTTTAATCAATGTAATTTCGATCTTGATAAATTCTAACTAAGTATACTTAATCATTGAAACAATATTACAGAATAGAAAAAGAAACAAAGTTGTATGTGATTTAATATGACGTGCTTTTTTATAATACATGAAAGTGTTTTTGATATGTTTAATATATCCCAGCAAACACAGTTACATAACCGTAATGTGACATTGATGAAACTCAAAGTAACACGTCAGATTGCTAGTTTATTTCATGTTAGTAGTGTAAAAATTGTAATTTCCCGCAAAGCTGAGTATTATGTTAAATTATGTTTATAAGTCTAAAAACGATTTGTAACTGTAATTTAACATTTATGTACCTTACGTCATTATCACAGCAGACAGATTTTGGAACAGATTTATCTCACAAGAGTAATACGTTAAAAAATAATCAATTAATTTTTCTCCGTCCTTTAATCTAGTTACCAGTCTTTGAACTTTACTTTTAGACGGTACTCAATTAAATAACTCTTACAAGGAAACCCCCCCAACCCGACCCCACCGATTTCAATAATTTTTTGATATGTTGTAGTACTCGACAAAATAAAAGACACGTTTTTGAAGAATTCGAAGATATGAGGTGTGTTTATGACCCAAGGGGTTGCAACCCTTATTTTATATTTTGAAAAAACTATATTTTTTATGCTTTTTTTCTGCATAAAAACCGGGGTATGGGCTCAAAAAAATAAAGAAAAGCGTTTCCGTTAACTCCATCAAATATTTCAGTTGGGGTGTTTCAGGATTTTTCAAAGGGATAAAAACCACCCCTAAATTTTACCCCCGAAAATTGTTTTTTATCATATGTCAGATTCTAATTGATATTTTTTAATAAAACCAAGTGGAAAATATTTGTCATAAGAAGTCGAAGATACGAGGTGTGTTTATTACCCAATTCTTTATTTTTTTTGAGCCCATACCCCGGTTATTATGCAGAAAAAAGCATAAAAAATATAGTTTTTTCAAAATATAAAATAAGGGTTGCAACCCCTTGGGTCATAAACACACCTCATATCTTCGAATTCTTATGACAAATATTTTCCACTTGGTTTTATTAAAAAATATCAATTAGAATCTGACATATGATAAAAAACAATTTTCGGGGGTAAAATTTAGGGGTGGTTTTTATCCCTTTGAAAAATCCTGAAACACCCCAACTGAAATATTTGATGGAGTTAACGGAAACGCTTTTCTTTATTTTTTTGAGCCCATACCCCGGTTTTTATGCAGAAAAAAAGCATAAAAAATATAGTTGTTTCAAAATATCCTTTTATATTTTGAAAAAACTATATTTTTTATGCTTTTTTCTGCATAATAACCGGGGTATGGGCTCAAAAAAAATAAAGAATTGGGTAATAAACACACCTCGTATCTTCGACTTCTTATGACAAATATTTTCCACTTGGTTTTATTAAAAAATATTAATCAGAAGTCGAGATATGATAAAAAAACGATTTTCGGGGGTGAATTTCAGGGGTCGTTTTCACCCCTTTAAAGTGGATGTCAGCACAAAAAAAAATACGTGTCTCTTATTTTGTCGAGTACTACAACATATCAAAAAATTATTGAAATCGGTGGGGTCGGGTTGGGGGGGTTTCCTTGTCAGTTACAATAAATTCTATGCCGTTATATAGTAACTACGTAATAGTGAAATAAATTTGGCAATCATATTTGATGGAAAATTAGTTTTTTTTTAGACATCCAGATATTTTTGATTTTTAATAATTTGAGTGAGCCCAAGCACCAATGAATATAAACGTTCAAATAAAATTAAGTATATCCAATAAAGAACATTACAAAGATATTGCACTGATATCTCGTTTACTACATCGAATACATAATGTTATTGAACATCTGACCAATATTGCTCATTCGAGTTCTAAATAACGATATCTTTACAATACCTTCGAGGAGATTTCTATTTATTATTTTTTGTATAATTTATAATTTATTTACAAAGTCATATTATGAAAAATGTAAGCTTTAGGAAACAATAAGCAACAGCAAGGAGCACCATTCACTGCTATTGAAGATGACCGAGTGTAGATCATTTTTATCTATTCCGTGCAGAAGTGGTTATGATTTTGAACAAGAAAAATGCAATATTTACATAAAACCGTATATTGAGATTTAAATATGAAATACATATGGTAATAATATTTCACAGATTTTGTGGAAGTAAACGTTGTTGACAAAGAATAGATATTGCTGAGATATCCTACGACGAATGTTAGAGTAATATTAATTGCTAATCTTGTATGTATTATATTTAGCGGGAACGTTTGAAATTATATAGATGTATTCATAACGTCAAGATATAAATTGGGATCTTGCATAGATATTCCTACGGGTATACATAATATTACTAGTATGTTGTAGAAATGTAAAATTGCTGCTTAGAAAGGTGTTCAAAAAGCTTAGTATAAGTAGTACGTTACGCTACATACTTTCAATAATGTGTGTTGCCTAAAAGTGTTACTTCGATATATACATTTGAGAGATACACTTTAGTTGCGAATTCATTGTTACGCGCCTTTCCATCTAGCCGACGTACTTTCGACGACACAATTCACAATGCGTTAAATGTAGCAGAAATAAAATTAAATTAGATTGCATTTATACAGCTTTTTTATGTTTAAGAGGGAACGCAGCAGCTTTTTCTATATGTGAGTTATCACACGAACGACGAACCTGTAAACGAGAAAACTACGTAACTAAACAATGCCATTATAAAAAGTTAGCGACAATAAATGTATTACACCAAATTAAAGCCTTTCGACGAAATGTATTTTTCCTAACAGCGTGCGCAAAATCGAATTTTGCGCACGGGTTTGCGTGCGCAAAGTGCCCCATTCCCGCACTGTCAAACGCGTGTGCAAAATCGAATTTTACGCAGCTTGTTAGGAAAAATAGTATACGATACACGTGCGCATAGGCGTCTCCCGCACTCGTCTCTTTTGTCACCCTCGCTACGCTCGGGCGACAAACCCGACTCTTGCGGGAATCACCTACTTTGCGCACTTGTATCGTAATATACTATTCCTGACAAGGCGAATTTTGCAATTATTTTTATCTGTCATGGCGACCCAAGATTGCCTTACCGCTTCCTATTCAACACTTATAGCACAGTTGCAGAGAACCATCGATGAAAATTAAAAAAGGGACCTGCAGGAAAAGTTTGACATCTATTAGTCTTACACCATACCACTGAGAATTGCTGTCGTTTGGCCAATTTCAATATTTTTTGGTATAAAGATGTTTAACTGTTAACAAGCAGATTTTCCTCGTTTAAAACTTACACCTTTTGCCCAGTAGTAAGCCCTAGTAGTAACCCGCGGCATCTTGTCTAGTCCCAACATGTAGGGCCACTGCCAGTGGTGCTTATTCTTCACAAGCTATCTTCAGTTAGGCGGTGTTTATTATGTTTATTGATTGCACATTTACATAATAATGCACATACCATTATGTTCTCTCAACCAGAATGTTGGATTTCCAAATTTCAAGGCAAATCTTATGTCTTGCAGCGTAAAATGTAAATGAAAGTTTCCACTTCAACGTAATGGTTGAGCATCACTAAGGCACGACGTCATATAAACGTGCAAAAGCGAGGTCCCTCCATCAGGCGTGTTTCCACGATTAGCCACAATACGGGGCAGCACCGTCACATTGGAATGCGGCAAGCAATTCTATTCCCTCTTAAAGGACAATTAATTAAACTATGAAAAATCATTTTATTCCTGAGTATTCCTTATATCTTTATATCCATGATGCAGCTTGTAAGCACTTATATTTGAAAATTTTAACTGCAATCTTGATAATTTATAAATATCAGTAATAACGCAACAGAGTAATAGATATATCTCAACAAAATCTTCAGATACAATAAAAATTATGCGATGATGCGAATAGACAAAGATGTAGTGTCTTAAGTATTTGGTATCATAGTATAATATTAATACTTCTGTATACAGCACGATAATGTACCTCTTGATTTGGAGCTGTTTTTCGAGCAGACGACTTGAAATTTTGTGCACACTTGGCAATTTTTTTTCATATTAAAGTGTTCTTATGAGGTTAGACATATACATCTTTGATTGTATTGTATAATTAATATATGCCCTACTGAGTCTTGCTTTTATTTGTATAATATACTAGCAAGCACTGTATTTTCAACAACAACGAAAATACCTGAATTTTGCATTTCTACTCTGTACCAATTACAGGATCAACTTTAGAGAAGTAGCACTACAAAAGTAACATGGTCTTTTACTTCTATAAATTCTACAAGACTTCAATTAACATTCATAGTTATGCAAATATAACATGAGTTTCTATAAATCAAACAGGATATTTTTATCCGTGTAAGACTTCGAATGTCATCAATTTTCTGGTGTTACATTTCTAGCATAGAATGCGTTCAAACTCGATGTCAAAATTGAAATGGAGATGGAAATCCAATTGGAGGCCAAGTGGGCAAGTGAGCATGTGAGCGTTTCCGAGGTGACCGGATGTACTGCCTGGATAAAGCATCGTCGTCCACCTATAAATTTCCGTCAACACTGACGGCTATACGTCATAGAGCACGAATGAAATTTATCGCGAGTTGCTGGTTCGGCCTGGCGCGTCCCGATGCTGCCTCATAGTACGAGCAACACCAGTCGAAAACCACATAGGTAATAAACCGTTCGTACATATTCGCGAAGTGCGAATACACTCGACGGATACGTGACTTATGCAGCTTGTAGTTTTTACCAAGTCTTACCACAGCACGATATTCTACTGATAAGAGCCCACTGCGTCAACGTTCTTCTCTTTCTCATATTTATTATAGTCTTATTATTATCTTATTCACCCTCCTCTTTCCATGCTTACTTTCTTTTTCTCATAAGTCCCGTTTCCCACCTAGTAACAACTCAAAGCATTATTAATAAAAGGTTGCATTCTTGCGTGCCATTCGTCTACCAACCGTAACCTCTTTCACCTTCACCTTCCCCTTCCCGCAACTCGAGTTGGCTGTCAAGTTCACCTGTGTGATTTTATTATAACTAATTGAAATTCAAAAACTCCAATCTGCAAATCATATTCGGCAGCTTCGGCAACTTCCACCATTTGGGATGCTTCGTACACCCTACGAAAATTCTGAGCATTCTCTAACACATGTGCGATGCTATGATTAAGAAAAGAAAGGCATCGATCATCAAATGAAAAGGGATATTTCATACCTTATTAATATTTATATACATGCTAGCTTTTAAAACAGAAGAAACAAAATTAAATCTACGACTTTGGTTTTTAAAGCATTCTCGTGACTTGTCGCATCACGACGTAAACGTTCTGAGGTGAAGGAAGTGAAGGCAGATTGCGCCGGGCCGCAATGCAGACATCAGCCCGCAGACTGTTTAGGGGAGAACTAAACTAATTAAAGTCGACGAGACCGTTATGCCTAGCAGAAACGATAGAATAGGTTGTGCCTGAATGGACGTTTCGGTTAGTACTCGACTTTGAACACGCGAACTATATACAGCAAGCCCCTAGCTTCCATCTTGGTACCTTTGGTACCCGAGAGAACCAAGCGCCAGACAATTTGCCGCGTTCCTGCCAGCCACAACCAGAAGATTTCCTCCCTTTATGCCAGGCAGCCCTTCCTTTTGCTCCTACAGCCTCTTTCGCTATCTCTTATTCGTTCACCCTGTCGAATCAACTAGACTACTAGACCAAACATCGCGTACGACAGCTCTGCTTGTGACACTGACAATTAGCGGCCAATCTGTTCCACGTTTAGGCGAGTTACTTGCCTCGGCAAACCCTCTGCAGTTTAATCATCGTTAGGGTGTATCGTCTATCCAAATCGATTTAGTTATAAGCAGAGGGTGAATTATTATCTCAGGATCATAATCATGAAAATTGATCGTGAGGGGCGGAGATATGGTACATGAGGAGACAGGGTCAAATATGCGAGAAATCAAATGTGTCCAATCAGATAATTAGAATTGCGTTTCAATACATTTACGCTGAAAGCCTTTGTATCTACGCATGTACGTACCGTGATGTATGCACATGTACCATGTATAAGAGGTAAACACGACTACCTCGGCAAGACAGAGCAATATCATAGAAAAGGGGAACAGCGTGGCGCGGAACGTCACAGCGCTGGCTTCTGAGTCCTCTCGAAACTTCAAAGAGCTTAGAGCACGGCAAACCGAGTTGATATTTCATGCCGATTATTGCGGTTGTTTGCGGAAACGGATTTTCCGTTAACGTTGAAATGTCTAGCGTCCCTGTTTTACCAATCTTTCGCTCTGCGCTCAAAAATTTCTACAATTATTCTAGAAAGGAAATGTAGAGGATTTTCCGGATTAATTGATGCGATATTAAATCTTCCATTCGCATGGTATTTCGTCTCCAGCATTCACAACTTGTTCCCCTCTACACCCTTTACTTCCTATTCTGCAGCACTCGTTCTGCCTTCTGCAATCCTGCCGCATCCCATGTCCTTTGTCACTGCCGATATGAAAACTCAGTAATTCATAAAGGACCTACAGAATTTTATGGACAACGGAAACGATCAACGCCTCTCTCTCTCTCTCTCTCTCTCTCGCTCTCTCTCTCGCTCTCTCTCTCGCTCTCGCTCTCGCTCTCACTCTCTTGCTCTCTGTCTCTCTCTCTTCCTTTGCGCCGAGTTACCTAATGACTGTCTTCTTTTCTCGCAGAAGAATAATCATGGGGGCCTTCCCGTTGCAACTTTATATAAACGAAAGTGCCGTGATATATCAACGTTGCCTCAACATTAGGGGATGCAAATTGAAGAAGGGATACATTCGAGGCAATATCGCAAGACGTCATCCCACCGTTCTTCGCACGGCCATTTCTCCCCAGATCAATCTACGACATATAAACGTGCCCCTTGTTTTACCTTATTTCCAATATTTCTTGACTTTTCGCAGAAAGAACCCACCAATTCGGCTATCGTAACAGTCAACCAGTCAAAAAGCTACCAGCCCTACGACACGAGTCAATCTGCCTTGCAATCAGCACTATGAGGTGACATCCAAAAGTATCATTTCGACATACCACAGGTGGAAATAATTATGTTTTCAGATTTCTACCGAAGGAACAAACAATGTTAAGCGTCAGAGCGTGGAGAGGAATTAGGAGAAGAACCGAAAAATAATGGTGGACTTGTGTGTAGCGTGTTGAGCTGGAGCCAGCAGGGCTAGGGTCCAAAGTGACAGTAATTTGCGTTACAAACGATCGAGCAATATGCTATACGAGCCCCGACATTGGCTCCGCTTGCTAATGACATAACAGCCGGTGCGTATATTACCCAAATACCTAGTACAGTCCGACCAGAATATGCGAGTACGAATATTCAATCGAGCCTTTTCATTCAGTTGGGGAATTTTATTCAACAAAGAAAATACAGAACAAATCAGTGAGTCATTGAACAGTATCTGACGAGGTAGCTACTCCCTCTATCCAGTATTACTGGATGAGTGCTGAAAAGGAGGAGAGAGAGAGAGAGAGAGGGAGGGAGGGAGGGAGAGAGAGAGAGGGAGAGAAAGAAAGAGAGACATGTGGTCAACAGCACAGCGAAACAGAGTAGCAATTAGCCAAGATTGAAAATGATTTACCTTTACGGGCTTTTCCAATCTAGACGGCAGCGACCAGGATGGAGGACCATGCGAAGGGACAACTTAATGAAGAGATCATTAGTAAGAAGCCACAGGCTTACCTTGAGTGACAATGCGACGGTAATGTCGTTAAGCTAATATCACCCCCTCCCAAAGAAATATGTGCGATAAAAGTCGATATGCCTTTAAGAGACATCCTTGACCTACTCAACATAAAGCCTTTCACGTCTCCCTAATATATACATATATATTAAATTGTTAAATATTCACGTAAACCGTATTAAATAATATAAAACCAATGTGAATCATTATAATTTACAAATGATTATAAATAACGTGAAGGTACCCATAATGTCTGTCTACTTAAAAAAATGTCGTTTTTTAATCAAAAACCTAAAAGATTATTGATGTTCTTGAACACCATTTCTCTGTTATACTAACGTGCCTTATCATACTGGCAATATCGATAAGCTGGAAGATTTCATTGCAATCAGTACGTCAATGGAAATGTTTCTCACTAAGGCTCATGTTTTAATTAAATCATTGTGAGATCTTTAATTTCCAGATTTCTGCTTTATTAGAAAATGTGTGTAATATTTTTAAGTTTCTAGACAGTCTCTACCAGCATATCATTCTGACATGCAAACTTAACCCTTGACGTACGGGGAGCTCGCAGAGTCAGAAACTTCATGTCAGCCACAGATTACTTTCAAAAGGGAAATAAAAACAGTTTCGAATAAAAAATGATGAATCTGAAAGTCCAAATATTACATTCAATGAAGCCTTTTGAAAATGTATATTTGTACGTATACGGACCCGGTACGCGAAGGGTTAAATAGCTATATAAATAGAAAAAAGCCAATTAAGGAAAACATCTTGATGAATAATTAGACTGTCAAGACAATATAACATTCGAATACTAAATGACTTTATCGAAATCAATCCATTACCAAATGCTATTTCTTTACTTGTTTCACTTCTGCTACTGGCTGTACTAGTATCTCAGGTCTTTGATATATACATATATATGTGTATACCTACCATTCCAGCAAATCTCAGCAACAAAGCATTCGTCACGATAATCCCATTGTTAGCCAGACGATAACGCTCATTCAGTATCACTGAGGATTTGTTACAATCCATCTAAGATTAATGGAAATTCGAAATAACATGGACAATCAGTTTTCATATACATATATCCCAGCCAAAACTCAATAGGCAAATAATAAAATAACTAATAACTATAGAAAGTACGTGGCTATTAAAATCCAAATGATACGGAATTTCTAGAAAAAATATACCTATTATCAAAGAATTCATTATATGTATAGAAAAATCATTAATCCAGGCTCTGATCGGCTCGAAATCTGGTTTCTATAGAACTTAGAAACGTGAATACTTCTCATATAGAATAGGAGTTTCTATCTCCACGTACTAGTCAAAGAAAAGTCAATCACTTTAAAGAACATAAAATAGTTTGAAATAATTTTATACCTAATTATATTCGAGTAATGAATAAAAATAAATTTTTATATATGTAAATATTTACACAAATGCTTTTGGAACATATATAAATTTATAATTATACGTTTTTTCGAATTCATTGTATTTCTAATATTACAATTTCTTGCAGTTATCAAGTGATCAATCAATGCCTTCATAAATATATAAAAATTACGTATTTTAAATTATTATTCAAAATTCCAATTGAATGATTTAAAACATTTCTTGAAAGGCACGCAATATATGCTATTGTCTATTGATAGTCGTGACATAACCTATATTTCTTAACGTCTTGTACAGTGTTGCCAAATTTCAACATGGCGACAAGTATTTTAAACTAATAATACTTCCTTTAATTACTAATCTTTCATTCGAACATTCTGCATCCCTACTTTTCCAATATATTTATATAATCTTTACTATTTAAGAAACATCTTTATTCTTTTATTATTGCAGTATCTATTTCACAAATATTAATGTCGTATGACTAAAGTGTCAGAAATGATATTTCTTCATAACACCACGTGTAACAAATTTGTGTTCTAATGTTGAATTACCTTTTTAAGTTATCGGCAACGTGCCTTTGAAGTTCATTGATAATTACTACGTACATTAACTGAACTATAAAAATATTTCAAATTTTTATCTAATAGAAGGAGCGGCGATCTAATCTCCTTCATTGTAATTTTGATATAATGGACTAACATCTTCGGAGTCATCTATTTCGCCATATCACAAACATAAAAGTGGTACACGTAAATAAAATGATTGGCTGATAAATGTTAAGCGATACAGAAACGTACAATTTCGATAAAAAGGTTACAAAATGCCAAGAGTGATTATTATCTGCAAAATAGGTTGGACTTATTAATGTTTTATTAATAAAAATAGCACTGACAAGCTGAACTCTTTATTCGTGTCCTGATTGGTTGGTTACGCATCAGTGATATGACGTTATCTAGTTATAACTAGCAAGAATTCATTGATTATTAATCAATGAAAATCATTTAAATAGGGCTGAAGGACTTCGGTCGATGGCCAAATGGCATCACCATACACATCAAATGCTAGTCGTCCATGTAAATATTACATCTCGCCTTGTTTGTATGTCAATAAATACAATATTCTCTCTCTGCTATTTAAATAAATAAGACGAAGAAAACAGATTATGGTATGGACAATTGTTTAAAGAATTTGTTATAAATGGTCCACAAATTCACTGTTTTTTGACAATTCGCTACAATGCCATTCTTAGCAAATTGCATGCTGTTTTCCATAAAATCACAAAAATATATCTTACGATAGAAAAATAAAATATATTTCAGTCCAATATCATGTATATTTTGTAATAAAAACTGTATGCAAAGCCGGTTATAACTTGGCTATAGACTTCATTGTTTTCGACCTGCCATTAAAAACAAATGGAACTCCTGAATCGACTATAAATTATTTTTTTTTTTATAAATAGCAGTACAGTAAATCCTTGACTTACACGGATTCTTAACTTTTCTTTGAAACGAACATACAGAGGTATTCAGTAGAAACGCAACTTCTGAAGTTTGCTCTCCCATTTGAGTCTCCTAGTAAAACCATGTTTAGGTGGTGCATTTGGGCTGAATAACCTAGCATATACAGTACGTGAAAAAATATCATAGTTAAGGGTCATTCAGCTTATGCGGATTTTTAACTTGCGCGGAAACCTTTGAAACGAATCAACCGCGTAAGTCAAGGATTTACTGTAGTTCAAACTGTTTATATTCTAATTTTCTTCCATTTATGATTCGCATGCTTGCACAGTAGACGTAACTTGGACGAAGAATATTGAAAAGACATTACTGAATATTAAAATAATTGGCTTAATCCTAGAATGCCTATCATAATTTTTCTGTTGATGTATATCAAAGATCTTGCAGGCCCTATTCTACTTTTGGCTGTAGTTCTTGAATTTTTTTCAATCAAGAAGTCGGAATCTGACAAATAACAATGTATATGCAAATACTGCAAGGAAAGAATTTTTCATTACCGTGAAAATCACGATAGTCGTGGAATATCGTGACATTTCTAAATATAATATCTATTTATTTTAGAATAATTCATAAAATTACAGTAACATTTAATGTACATCATATTCTTTTTTGCTGAAGTGCAATGGTAAAAATGTTGTTACTTAAAAACACATTGAGTATATGTTAAAATTATATCTTGCTTGACATATAAACTCATTTGAGAAAGTCAAATTATCACAACTGCAATATTTAATTTTATCGTGGAGTACATCATTTTACCTGTCTATTGAGACCTAACAAGTAACAGTTCTGGATTTTGACAGATCCACAAAAATCGGTAAAAATGTTAAGTATCAAAATTTACGGCGTATGTACACTCTAAAATTTGCTTCTGCTGTCATTAAAAATGTTCTTCCTCATAAAAAAAGGATGATAGAATGCCAAGATTTTACAGGATTGCTGTCTTTCGAGATAAATTTTATCATGCATTTAACACGGAAAATTATTGCAAAATTCTCTTTATGTACACGGAGAGAATTTTTCGTCAATTTTTTCTATGAAATTCACGATAAAATTTACCGTAGAAACCAGTAACCGTGGGACATCAGTACCATTTTATTACTTATTGCTTATAACTTATAAAATACGAGATTTTGAGTGGCTACAAATAAATTTTACAGTGCACACGGTAAATATTGTTACTTGCAATTTTTACTGCGTGTCACAATGTCCATGTTTTTGGTAATTGACTTCAAAGGTATGAAAGGTACAGTGCACTCCACGGTAAAATTGAATGTAACGCACGAGATAATTCGGCTATTTTAGATGACTTTTTAAATTCAACAAGGTAAAACTTTTACACTACATATTTTCAAGTTTGAAAAATGTTACCGTATTATGTTTTCTTTTTAAGATGTTTTGGTGAATTATTGTTCTTAAATATTAGGGTGTCCCATAAGTTTCATTCTTTTTTTCGATATGAAATAAATGCATGATATTTATTGTTTAAAGTTGATTTATTGCGTTATATATGAACCGTGCTGCTATATGACCTTCTTCCAACTCTCAGGAAGACTCATTGTTCCCTCTTTCCACAATTTTTGGGGCTTACTTACAAAATATTCCTCGAAGTGCGTTTTTATTTCATTTACGGATTGAAACCGTTTATCACGGAGAGAATTTCTTAATGACAGGAACAAGTAATAATCTGATGAAGCAAGATCTAGGGAGTACGAAGGATGCGATATAAAGTCCCAATCAAACTGCAACAGCTTTTATCTTTCATACAATGCAATATGCCGTCTTGCATTGTCGTGATAAAAAATGACGTCTCGTCGGTTCGACAATTTTGGCCGTTTTTTTTTTGCTATAGCGGCTTTCAGTTGATCAAGCTGATTGCAATATTTGGTAGAATTGATGGTTTCACCTTGAGGAAGGAGCTCGTAGTAGACTACACCTTTCCAGTCCCACCAAATGGACAAAAGAACTTTCTTCGGGTGAAGTCCAGGCTTCGCATCAGTTGAAGGTCTATTGTCCGTAGACCAAGTGCGTTTTCGATGCATATTTTCATACAAAACCCAGGTCTTGTCTCCAGTGACAAGCCTCTTTAACAAAGGATCTCTTTTATGTAGCTGGAGAAGCAAACCGCATATAAAGACGTGGTTCATAAGGCCGGTCTCCGTCAATGGGTGTGGAACCCAAACTTCACATCGATTGACATATCCCATCCTGATCGAGTGATTATGAACTGTTGTCCTGGGAATGTTAGTGGCATCCGCTATCTCGCGCACACTATATCGCCGATTTTCAGCGAACATGGCCTTGATAAGGTCTGTATCTATCGTTCCTGGGCGGCCGCTGCGGTCTTCATCTTTCAATTCGAAATTCCCAACTCTAAATCTCTTAAACCAATTGCGGACGATCGTTATAGTCGTAACACCACTCCTGTAAATGGTACAAATCTCGTTTGCAGTATCCTTTGCACTATTACCTTCTTTAAAGCAATGAAACATAACATGCTACAAATGCTTCCTTTGGCTATCCATATTGAACAGTGTAGAACAAAGTTTTAAAAGAGACTGCGTCACGAACAAAACGTACTTTAAAAGAGCTCTGGGACAACTGAAACCGATGCCATAGATGGCTAATAGATAAGCCTGTATGCTTATATAAACATAGCCAATTAGAGTCATTCCTAGCGTTGTGCGAAAGAAACTTATGGGACACCCTAATATATAAGTAATATGTTATGAAATGCCAAGATGTCCCGTGATTACCGTGAGCTTCACGGTAATTTTTAATGAAAAATTATCTTTGTGTAGTTTCGATAAATGCATTCAACGCTCTGAGCTGTTAAAAAGGAAGACTTTCAAAACACGTAAAAAAATGAGAAATGCACGGCGGACACGCGTGGATTCTATATGTATGTATAGGTGTTAGGCCTTAGCTAGTGAAACTGCTAGGGCGTAGATATATCTAATTGTGGGCTAGCATTTAAGCTAGGCGTATTTGTTTCCTGTGGAAATGGGAGGATGTAATGCCAACGAATAAGAGCGACGTGTAGGTATACAGATTGATTATTTATTATAGGTAAGATAAATTGACTTGCAATGATTGATAAGGTTGAAAGAGTTGATATTGCACTTCACTGAGTTCTTTCTGTGGCAATCCGTCGTCTGTTGTTACACTCGCAATAGATTGAATAGAACGCTCACCGCGATGACTTCCCTGGCCCTCGGGTGGGAACGCTTGGTCACAAGGATCCGAAGACACGTAAAATACTATCAGCGGAGGAACAAGCAAAACTCGATGATTTAGACGGTGACCCCTAAAGGAGTTCCGTCTGTTGCCAGGATTCACGAAAGACTGCCCATGGGTTCCGAATACTGTAGGTGCATTAGCTCCAATTTTCGAGATAATGCACCGCAATATTGATGATCTTGCAGAAAGAATCTTGCTTCATTGCTCGCAATGGCATGTAGTGTGAGCGCCTGGCCTGCTACTCAGCGTTCCAGGAATTACATGAGGCAATCGAAAAGTTTGATGTGCCGAAAACAATTTACCGATTGCATTTACTTGAGTAGATCCGCTTTGGGATATAACATAGGAATTCGAGGCTTAAGTTAATTTTTTTGTAACATAAGTATTCTAAATCTAGCCGAATATAAAATAAAGGAAGAAAGCCAAGCCACAACAAAATACATAGGCAATATAAGGCATCGAAAATCGAGAAATTTAATTTTCATAAAAGAAACGCATTCATTCAAAAGTTCAGCAGCTACATATGTGCGCAGTTATAACATACATAGTAACATTACATAAAGCGGGAAGCCGCGCCTACGGAACTGGAGGCTTAGCCGTTTCGCACCTTGACAGATGGGAGCGGCAATGTTTATCAGGTTCCCCATTCTGGCTACTGTTGCTTTGAAGTGAAATGGGGAAAAACAGGAATTGCACAGAGTCTGTAAAAGGATCTAGTAAACCACTGGGGTAATGCGGTAATTCAATGGTCAGCAACAGCTATTTAGAAACCCGTGTAGACATAATTCTATAGTACAGGAGAGCGAGAACGATCGATACTTATGGGTAATAGCGAATCTAGCGACATGGACTATCACTATATCTATACATAGGTGTGATTCCAGTTGTTAGAATTTGACTATCGTAGAGGGACAGTGAAGGGGTAATGGGGAAGAGCGAATTACGTTTACGCTTGCAGAGCAATTAACAGAGCGTTCGATCTGATTCTGGTATTTCCTCCATAGGAATGGAAAACAGTTTGAACACTGAAACACTAGAATTCTGGCGCTTTAGAGGCATCGATGTCCCCACTCACGTAGTCGTATTTCACTATCAGGGCAAACAATTGATACAATGACCGTTTAATAAGCGTATACTCTTATCTACTAATCATCGTCGAGAACCAATCATTCGAGCCACTATCAATGATAATTAATCAATTTCTATTGATAACTCATATTGACCACGTAAAAAAAAGATCTTGAAGATACAGACACGTATAAAGGCTGGCTGTGGTAGCAACCCTCAGAATAAGAATAATGCGTTTCTCCTTGGTGCTTCTAGTCGCATTTGCGGCCGCCGCCGCAGCCAATGAAGAAATTCTTCCATCCCTTCGAGGGTAAATTATCCATAACACTCAACGATCACTGTGACACAAGTTCTACTTCAAGGAAAAATTAAAATATTTTCTTACATCTTCTAGGATGCAGGCTATCAGGATTATGGCCGACACCGAAGAGAAGCTCAACCTGGTTAAATCCTATGAGGGCGTCCCTGGCTTCGACTTCATTAAACTGACCGCCAACCTTCAGGAACCTGTGAACGTTCTGGTCACGGCGGAGCAAGCAACTTTCTTCAAGTCGGTTCTAGAGAGAAACGAAATCGATTACAACGTCTATGTGAACAATGTCTTGGAAAAGGTCGAGGAAGAAAAGATCGCCATGGAATTGGCCAGGAATTTACCACCTCTGGAGAAATTCGCAGGCAGAAGTTTTACCTTCACATCATTCCCTCGCTATAATGTCGTTAGTAGAAATGACTTTAATTAAAAGTATAATAATTGCTCATCCTTTGAAGTATAACAGAACAATATTTCTTTGTTTTTATAAGATTGTCAGCTACCTCCAAGATATCGTTAAATCATATAGCAACGTCGCGACGCTTCTCGACATTGGAACTTCCTACGAAGGGCGCACCATCTACGCCATCAAGATCAGCAGCGGCAGCAACAACCCTGCCATTCTGATAGATGCTGGCATCCACGCTCGAGAATGGGCTGCTCCTGTCACTTCCCTCTATGTTATCAATGAACTGGTTGAAAATCCGGACCTTTACGCCAATGTCGACTGGTACATCATTCCGACTCTGAATCCTGATGGGTATGAATACACCTTTACCACGGTATGTCATTAAAAGAATGAAATCGATTGCCTAAAAAGTAGGGCAGATAATTCCAATGAAAGTATTACTTTCTTGACAGTACCGTCTCTGGAGAAAGACTCGCTCCGTTACCGCTGGCAGTACCTGCCTTGGTGTCGATGGAAACAGGAACTTTGAACTGCAATGGATGCGTAAGTACTATAGAAAACTCTCAAAACAACGGAAATATTTAACTAAGAAAATTCATTTACAGTGACTGGTGCTTCCAGTTCTCCCTGCAGCGATACCTATGCTGGAAAGGCACCCTTCTCTGAAGTAGAGACTCAGGCCCTGCGTAACTTTGTTCTAGCAAACAAGGACAGCATTAAGCTCTACTTGACTTATCACTCATACGGAAACGTAAGTTGACACAAACTGTATATCTCTTGTGATACAATAATTGTGAAAATTATAACAATTTGCCCCTGTAAGTGCGAAGGAAAATTTTCAGTTTTGGGCTCCAAATATTATCAACTAAAAAGTCATTTCATTCACATAAGAATTTGACTTTGAGGGTGTTTTGGATCGCTGGTTTCGAATTAAAAGTCAAAATTTCAATAATTAAAATGGCGGATCCAATATGAAAGAATAGTCAAATTTGCATAAAAGTTGTTCTTAAGGATCTTCAAAAGCTGCAAAACCGAAATCTGCAATTTAAAATGTAAAAAACAAAATCAGCGATCCAATATGACAACCGAAAATAAATAATAAAAAAACGAATAATACAGCAAAATTCGTATGAAAAATTATGTTTATGGATAAACAACTGTGGTAGTTGGTTAATAATTTTAATTTAAGAAACTGCTGTATTGCCACTTTTAGTTCAAATTAAAAAAATTTGAACTCTGAGTTAAATTTAACGACCTTAAAAATCTTAGGTGAACGATATTTATGCAAATCGGACGAGTAAAAATGTTTGTTTGTTCTTATGCGCCTAAAGACATGCTTAACACTAGCGATCACTTTTATTTTTGAACATAAAGGCATCATTAACACTTAAGACGTTAATAATTGTTTACCTTTTTTTTCATGACTTCACAGTACATACTCTACCCATGGGGATACACTTCTGACCTTCCTGACGACGAGCCGGAACTGGTGAGTTTTATAATTGCATCTTCCTCTACTAATCTTAAAGGATAATTACCTTTTACTAATCAAATATCCGACTACTTTCCTGCAGCGCTCCTTGGCTGAAGCTGCTGATGACGCTATAGCCTCCCTTTACGGAACTCGTTACACCATTGGAAGTTCCACCAACGTTCTTTGTAAGTATTCCACATATTTTTCTAAGATATCTTCTACGGAACCGGTTGTTTATGCGATTGTCATGTTAAAATTACAGACGCTGCGGCTGGAGGCAGTGATGACTGGGTCAAAGGTATTGGTGGTGTCGAGTTGTCCTACACAATTGAACTTCCTGGTGGTGGATGGTTCGGTTTTGATTTACCAGCATCAAGAATTATTCCCGTTGGTGCTGAAACATTCGAGAGTATCAAGGTGTTCGGCAAATATATCGCTCAAAAGTTCGGTTCCACTAGAAACTAGAAATACTGTGAACATTGCTTTGTACATATAAATATATACATAAAATCCCAAAGAAAACGAAACCTAATGGCAAACTAAATGATTTTTCATAAATTTGTTCAATTTCTTCCCTGGAAAAAAATAAAATAAGGAATAATGTGAATCGAGAAACAAATCAATAGTCTGAAGTTGGTCAGTAAATGATTTCTTGTCGCTGGCAAATCTATCTTAAGAATATGGGATTTTTCTCAACTATATATATATATATATATATAACAAAATGTCTCGCAGCAGATTGTAAAACATTGAAAATCGAGTGGGTCAACTGGAACAGTAAGGAAAACGGAGCAGCCTTCGAAAATCAATAAAACAGACGCTACCACGACGAATTTTAAATATTAACGATCAATCTCATGCATATTTCAACCTTGTGACATTCACCACATTGCAGTAGTGTGTATTCAGTAATATCCTGCCATTCTCACCGTCACGCACAGTTCGGGACATTTAGAGCAGTATCGTCTATCCTTTCATATTTAATTATTTAAAACTATAGAACAGAAATGCTGCTGGACACAACACCGCCCACCGTAATTGCTTCTTGTTTGGTTGTCTCATTATAGTGACTCATTGACAAGCGTTATTCTTATTATTAAAGTCCTTAAAGTCCCAGCAACCATGAAGGAAGATCTTGAAATTTCCTGAAACTATCGAACTTAAAACCACACTGGAACTTTCCTAAGTTTTTGCTTGTCGAGCGATCGGAGGAGACGATGCTGCAAGAGACGGGAGTAATCGCCGCTCTCGCTCTAAACAGGACCCTTAGAAGTCGGGAGATTCGGTCTGTCAGAGCCAGGCAGAGTAGACAAAACAGAACTCTTAGTTAACTTATTGATCTTGCCGATGAATCAACATAATCGAACACTGTTCTAGAGTAACGACAACCATTTCTATTCTGCCAATGTACGGATTCATTTGAAGATTCATGTACCCAACTTCAAATATAGAATTGCGATAATATGAACCAAAAATGAAATCCCTTCTATTCGCGGAAAAATTTGAAGAGTTTGATTCAGATCTCTCACAATATGCTATTTTGAATTATATAGCAACAAGATACTGTTGGAAAGAATAAATTGAGGCGTTAGTAATATTTGAAACGTCAACTAGTAATTATTTTCATTGTACGCTGTTGTTGGGTTACCAGAAAGTGCATACTTTCGACGGTTTTATTTCGAAAGCTCGACAATAAACAATTAACCAAATTTTATAGACTGCTTGTATAATGCCCCCAACGTCTAGTAGTTTTTTAAATGAATGTCTTAAATATTATTCGGACATTATACAGTAACTTTATATATAAAGTTAAATACATCACGTTGGCATCTAGTTGGTACAGACGATACGTGTAAGAGGTGCTGATTGTAATAACAATTATTTCACCTTTGGAATAACTAATTGCTTTTGAGTTGCACAATCGTTTAGATAGTCTTCTGAATTATATTATAGATCTGAATTAATTAGGAAAATTTCTTAAGAAAATAGATCGAACAAAACAAGTATCTTAACTTTGCAGAGTGCATTAATTTCAATGGCAATATTAAATCCATGATCTACGTCTGTAAACTAATTTAATTATTAAATTAAAAAAACTGATTTTTATATTTCTTTTAACCTAAGTAACTAACATGCGCCGAACACAGGGTGCAAGAGACAGGGTCTTCTTGCACACATGTGGCGCCATCTTATTAGAAATCTATGAAATTTGTTCAGACAAAATACATGTTACCATTGACATAATGATGATTCATACTGAAAAATTTGTAGTGTTTTTAATTGATCGAAATTCGTGCTTCGTGTGATAGGTGTTATCCGTTCGGTGCGAACCATATCATACAAGTGACTCAGTAGGTAAGTCCTAACAAACATAGCCAATTTTTTACAAAACAGTTTAAACGGTCGGTAACTTCACAATTACTTTTTTTTTTGTTTCCGTATTGTAGGATTATTGTTGTTAGTTTTTTTCCTAAATGAGGTTAGATCAATTTTTAAAAAATTGTAGCTGCTCATCACGATTTAAACACATTATTTGATGTAGCAAAACGTTTAGAAACCATAAATAATGATAACAGAGAAAAGAGATGTCAAGCGAGAATAAAAGCAACGGGAAAACAGAATGTAGTCGCAAACGGTTTTCAGATACCCAAAGAGCTTGAACTGAAAAGAACGCGGTAATTTCCGTCGAGCAATTTGCGTTGTACCGACAAATATGATACAGTTATATGACTTGATAGCGTTTACTGCATTATTGTTAAATGTTAACAAATCAAGAACAGAAAATTTTTTAAAAATACAGATCCACACCTTACTCCCAATTGAAATACTTATTTCTGAATCCAATCAATTAAAACACATTTCAATCTATTAGATGGTTCTCAAGATATTGTCCAATAAAATTAGAAACTGCCATTTTTTAACATCAAGCTAGGTTAGCTTGTAAATTATTATATATAATAATTTGCTTTAGTTTGCTAAGTTGTTATTCGAGCGTTAGCGTGAAAGAATGGTAAGGGCCAAACTATGGTGAAACTGTTACGTTGCGTTACGTTACGTTAACACATTTTTAATTAAATGTGCTATCTACAATAAATAATTTAAATTCTAGTGCACCGTAAATTCAGTGATTTATTTGAGATAGACAATTTGTATAAGGTATTGTAATAGAGAATTTCTAAACTTTCAGGCAATTACTTGCATCAAATTAATGCCACACATCGTATCCGTCATACAAGTATATCTGGGTATTGTAATTTTATTTGCATATTTTATTTTGTATATTTTGTACACATATCATCGCATACGTCTTGCTTAATACGAATTATGAATGTCCTAACTGTGCCATCTTTTGAACAATTTCTTCAGGTTCCCATGGTTAAAACTTCTTTAAAAAGTCGTCTTTAGGACGATCTTTTGACATTTGTGCTAAAAGGGTAATAAAAAAGAGAAAATATACATTCAGTATTGCTATGATTAACTTCAGCATACTCAATTCACAATCGGCGAAATATCTGTATTAGAATAAGATATGCATTTCAATAGTGACTGGGTGTCAACTGTGCACCAATAAATTTAATATTCAGATAACTGCGCATGATACATTTCCTGCACGGTAAGCTGTGCATCACAACTAATTACAAACCTATTACAATAATACATTATTGTACCGTATTTTCATAACTAAAACACCATCAGGCTCAGTAATAATATAGACACATAACTGTTTTTTCAGTTATTTAAAGAATCGTTACTTTACAAAAAAATCCACAACAGTTTAAAATTAGGCTTAAGCATTAAAATTACATATTTTTATATTATTATAATAAAAATGGAGCATCTATCTATTTATAAATAGCATCGAAGGAACAACATTTATGCATTAGAATCAAATTTTTACTTCTCAGCTCTAGCTTCCCGGCACCTAGGGTTTTTTACTGATGTGTACGCAGTTATTAATCGATCATGCACAATTATTAATGTGTGTGTGTGTACAATTTTCCGTGCACATTTTCAGCTCGGTAAAAATAAATTGTGCACAGTTGTTTGAATGTGACATTTATCAACTCACAGTTTTTCGACGCACAGTTGCCTCGTGCACAGTTGAGCGGTACATAATTGGGGTTCATCGTTGAAGAGTTAAACAGCCTGTAGTAAAAAAAATTTAGAAAGTTGGTTATATGCCAACTATCAAAATCAGACATTAATATTGTAGCGCGACTTTAAATTTAGGCGATGTCTTGTTAATGTTGTCTTCATTTGTGATATTTGGGCATTTTTCTATAACATAGCAGGTCCTCGAACCAGATCCTCCCAACTGTCCCTCCTGGATCAACCATAGTTATAAAATAAGTTCACAAAACACTTCATACATTGGCTACTTTGTCTGTGTATACACATTTATTTCATACTAGGTTTGTGTGACTCCTCGCAGCACCCGCGGCGCCACACACAATCAGTGCCAGTTTATATCACTCTACAGTTATATCGCTCTAACTTCCACAAACCCTGCGTTCTGCACTTTTTTTATCTAAAGCCATCTGAAGATTCTAAGAATTGCAATGATAACAATATAAAGTTTGGTACACACAAAAATCGCCTTTTATAAGACGTAGAAATAAATTGTGATAAAATATAAAATATAGTAATTGAATTATTAACAGTCGTGCTCATGGAATTGAATGATTTTTTAATATTATTCTTACAAGGAAGGCATCCCAGGTGCCTCCCTCCTATTTTGATGAAACTCAAATATGTTGTAGAGCACGAAAAACTAAACGATACATATTTTTTTTATTGGTGAAAAGACAGTTTTAAGGGGTGAAATGAACTCCTAAAGTCGGATACACCCAACGCGATTTTCGCAGTTTCACATATTTGAAGATGAGATATTTAAATGAAATCTATTGGAGGTTAATGCTTATGGGCAATAATGAAAAATGCATTTTGTTCGGTTCTGATGCGGCAAATTCTTAAAAATGTATAGAGGTTGAAAGTTGCAAAATATTTTGTAACAAAGAAACTATCGATCAGATTTTAATGAAACTTATTGCATTTGACAGAGCTGAGAAAAGTAGGCGATATATATGTTAGCATTTTCCGAGAATACCTCGTTTAAGGGGTGAACCACCCCTATGCAGGTGCGACCAATTTCTCATTAAAACGGCATTGTTACATTATAAAGCTTCTTTTATGTATCAATTAAGAAGCTTAATCGTTTCAATAACGTTTAGTTGCACATCTTACAAAAACCGCCCCTCTAGTGGGGTTCCTCGTAAGCTCGCAATGTCTTGCAAACTCTTGTATCTCAAGGGTTGTGGAGATCGCTGAAATCGATTTGGGACTTCAAATTTATTCATTCACATCGTCAGATACTGTAAAAATGCATTGTTTCATTTTTTATTTCAGGAGGTAACTACCCTTAAACGCATTCTGATACGTTTGTATGAAAATACATAACTTTTGCGAACTAAATTAATTAAAAATAGCTTATCTCTGATAGATACAGCATTTGCATCTCATTGGCATTGTGAATTTAAAACCGTTTCCCACCGATAAAAAAAATACGTATTGATTAAATTTTCGTGCTCTAAAACATATTTGAGTTTCATTAAAATCGGATGAGAGGACACCTGAGATACCTGTCCAGTTTGTGCATCGCATTTATTATTATTAAATGGCGATGCCATCTGTAAGCCTCTAGTCTTAAGTGTTTGGAATTAATGGCAAACAAATTCAAAAGAGAGTTCTTATAAGCATAGTAATAGAATTTTAGTTAATAGCAGTGTCATCAGCAAACAAGAGGCATGAAACTATGTTTTGGAGCATATACAGCAATAATCACATTTCTTATGCTGTATAATAACAAATAAATTCTTTTACATATAGTTAAGATCTGAAGGCACCTAAACAACTTTCAATTAATTCTCTCTCCATATTACATACATAACATTATACATGTATATTTACTAAAAGGATCTTGCTTATTTCTATATCCACGTTTCCATCCTCATCGCGTAATTGACTATCGTATGGACTATATACGTTTATTATCATATATATAAAGAAAAAAAACTAAAAAACAAGAATGAAGATTAAACTGCTCGTTTTTCAAATATCTAAAGAAATTATATGATCATGGTTTCCTGTGCTACAAAGAATATTACGAAAATGATCATAGATAAATACATGATGGAACGCTTAAAATGTTTTGTACGACAAATATTTCCGATGCACTACATTGAGAATTTCTATACAGAATACTACAAAACACCTTATTGCCTCAGAAGAGACATATTGTAGTTAGGCCCGCAACAAATTATGAGCAATTTTCGGATACTAATACCACACGCATTGTCGCTTAGACTAAAATTTTCGTGATTCATGTGGTACTTCTGGACGTACTTGCCATTACATGAATCGTGACATGACATTTTTTTTGTTTTCACATCTACTTCTGGATAGGAAATTATAAAGATGATTCCTTGAGCAGAGCCAGTCTCACCACACATTATTTATACGCGTGCATACCAGGCGAAACGTCAAAATAGAATATGAAAAATTTGAATTACAAACTTAACATTTCATAAATCCGCTACGCGATACCAAAAGCCACGGGAAAACTGTTAACTAGTTACATTCAGACACTTTGAGCTGCTAACAATGTATTATCAACAGAATAGTTGCATACGAGCTTTCTTTTCAGCTTCCACAAGTAGCCAAAGCTTGTTCTATCATTACCCAGTGCATTCATTCATTCTCATGACGTTTGAAAATGGTATATAGTACATAGGGTTGGTCGTTCATGATAGATTCGATCACCAGATCTCACTCCCCTCGATTTCTATCTGTGGGGAAAACTGAAGGACGAAGTCTATCATAACAGAAATAAAGCCAAATCTCTAACATGTCGAATTAGTATTAATTCCATATTTCTGGGTTGGAGGTCATTTGAAGGTCATACTATGTTACATGGTTGGATTCGTTTCGATGCCGGCTACAATGTGCAAGGAGAAAAATGTGCCATTCCATTTAAAAAAAACTCTGATAACCTTGAAAAAACTGGTAAAAAATGAAATTAAAAAAAAATATTATGATAACCATGGGCGCCCTTCCGAATCATTTAAATTCCGATATTTGCGTACTCCGTATCTTTAAATCCAATAAAGTTATTTAGGTGTTTTGTTCCTCGCGCCTCACCCTGTATATTGAGACGACATGACTGTTTGTTATACTATTGCAAAATTTTCCTAAAACATGATTTCGACGATCACGTTTTACGTACTCGTGTGCTCTCGGTTTACAATAAAAATTATGTACTAGAAAAACTTCTACCTGAGGTATAGAATAAATTACAAAGAGAAAATAAGAGCATTTCTTTATAGATGAAGTCTTCCAAGAAGTTCCATGTCTCCGTCACACTGTGAACCTCGTCCATCAAAAGAATTGTTTCTTATAATGTGATTGTGCGTTGCGTCCTATAATAAATGTCAAATATGTTATTTCATATTTATATATAATTGCCAGTTTCGTAATAATTATACGTACCAACGGATTTCTAATGCTGATGTGAACTAAGAGGGACGCGAGTTCCAGATCTTCGCTATAGTTGTTCTTTAAAGGAACGCTTCTATACCCAGTTCTTAAACAACGCACCTGTGCAAATAGAAGTAATAGAAAAATAAAATGAGCTGTAATGGGCCATATAAATTGGAAAAAACCGCATTTTACAATTAAACGCACAGGATAAGTAGCTTGTCCAATAAAATTGCTGTCTCCAAACATATCTTCGTCTTGCACAACAAATCTCAATAATGCAAAATGTGGATTGGCTATGTCGAATTCACAGGCCTCGTTCCACATGGGGTTGAAGCCATTATCCGCTTCAAGAAATAATCAAAGATAATATATTTCATAAAGCTGTAACAGTAAATAAATTATGCATCATAGGAAGGCTTACTTATGGTTTTTGTAGTTAATTTAATCCCTGCGTCGTACTCGGCACCGACGACTTCGACCTCTACAAACGGACTGGTAATACCTCTACCCGATTTACTCAAATGTCTAGCACTAATGACTTTTAAACTGAGCTTGAGTGGATCGACGCCATGCAACGAATTTTTATCGTATGGATTGAAATCATCTCTGAACATAAATTCTGGCTTGAGCAGATAGCCGCAGTTCCCATTTTCGCGGAACTTCGCTTGATTGAGTTGCATCGGCTTGTCACCAGTTTGATAGTTCAGCGCTACCATTTGACAGCCAGTATTCCACATTGGTACAGGATTGTAATTCGAGGAGTCTATTCTCTGGCCCTTGGGATAGACTCTGCTAAATTGTACCTATTAAATGAGATCCAGTTCTGAGCGCGATCCCTCTTTTCTTTTACAACGGGAATCCGAGATAGCCGGCTGCACTTGGCTACTCTTCTTACCTGATGGTACTTGATGAAAAACTTGTTTTCTTGCTGGCACATGAGCTTCTCCGCCTTCGTTTCGGAGAAGCTGCTCATCTCGGTGAACACGAAGCCCTTCGTTTTGATTCTTTCCACGTTGAAGGCCACGGAGCGGCAATAAACTATCAGGTTTGATATTTCCTTAGCTATTCGCAGTGCACGCTCCATCTCCTTGTGTTGATTCTCCTGGTAATATTCGAAGAAGAAAAAGAGCCATCTAATCATTTTAATCATCTCAATCTGCAGGATGCATTAAATTCGTTTACATACCCTCACGCTGGCGTTTTGCGCAGCCTCCTTGATACTGGCTATCCACTCAAGAGCAGCATCTTTCGAAGGTGCAGCTGCTTCAAAAACTGAGCACATACTGGGGTTTTGTATCCTGAGAATCCACTCCAGACCAGGTCTCTCACTCACTGCCAAATCCACAACGGCTCCCATAATGTCAAGAGAGCCCTTCTGCAGATTTCCAAGCATCATCGAGTCCGATGACTAAACACAAAATAAAGATACAAAGTAAAATCAATAACAGAATAGTATCTTATTTTTTTTTAAATTCAGAATTAAAGCTATTAGCCACTCACGTCATTTTGGCTCTCTTGAGGCTCAATCACCTCGACGTATGTAGCAGGGAACCAGTGTTGCTTCTGACCACCGTAATCGCCCTTCCACCAACCGTCATTATGCTGATCCACATTAGTAATTATTGCGTGTTTTACGAACGTTAATTCATCCTTTCTCTTTGCTTTATAATCGTACAGTGCCTTCACCGTTACCTTCGAAAAATGTTTGACATTGTAAATCGCCCAGAAGTATTTCCACTTATCTTTCTTGCCTCTTTTCTTCTTCTTGTAGTTATATTTATTCATTTACCTTTGAAATAAAACTGCTGGGATCCATATAACCAGGCGTTCCATAAACGGAACCGTCATCTGTATCCTGCAAAAAGAATTTACCAATAGAAAGAAAAAAAAAGTCGTTATAACAATAGTCCGAAATATCACAGTATCAAAAAGTAACGGAAGAAAGACAAAAAAAAAACTGCTCGCGAATTGAGATAAACGAAAATGATCAGATACAATAGCAAAGCTAAAGCTTTCAAGACCAAAGTATCATCCTATTATACAATACTATACTTATATAATAATACAACGGTACAGTACATCGGGAAAAGCTAGAATCCTACAATTCTCAATATAAAACAATCCTTCTACATGTAGTCTTAAGAAAAAGGGGCGACACACCAGTACATGAAAGATGGCACCTACTTAGAATGCCATTCGCGTGTACATCGGATATCCTCCTGAGCCCATTGGGAGAGCCAAGAGAATACAGTCGTCGGGGCCACTTCAGGCCTCAGTCTTACCAGGAACGCATTACCCTCACCTTAGACTGCGATAGCATCTCGGTCTCAACGAACCACTTACCAGTGGGAGGAGTACTCCAGGACTTAAAGGTCTCAAGTCTTCGGACAGACGGTGTGAAGACCTCGCGCTGGGAAGAAGATTCACCTTGATTCCAGACACTGATCATATAGCATTCAAATAAATTGATCAGACTAAAAACCGCAGCAATAAAAATCCTATACAAAATTATTTGTAACATTGTAAATGTCTTGTAAAGACATTTATAAATATCACACGGTCTGCAATTCGTCCGGAACAAGACTTGGTAAGGATAGAATCAGGGCGCAACAAGCGCAAAAACTTGCTTACGTGGATGCCGTATATCCTGACAGATCAGATGTAATTGAAATCATAACTTTGAACAGACAAAGATTTCGTAGAGAGTCCTAAAGTCTCGACGAGGTTTAGACATGGAAGCAGTCCGAACATTAACATGACACCTCGATACGAGACAACAAGATCGCGAAACTGGCTAAATGAACTTTCGTGGAATCCGTTTGCAGTACGAAACCGCCGGTAACTCTTTTCCTTTGCTGAGCTAGCATTATACATACCGTGTGACCTAAAAGAACATCCCCGTGATTCTCAGCCCAGAGAAAACATATTACGTCATACTTGTAAGATCCGGAAATTTGAAAAAAGGCCTGAAAAAAACGACTTTTCGGATATCAGTTTTATGTTCACGATTTTTCGTTATCCAGTGTTCCACGGTATAACTCAAGATATCTATTAATATTCATAGAAAATGTTCACAGCTGGTAGGAATAGATTCCTCACCAATTTCCGGTCGCTACGACGTTTAACAGAGGAAGAGCCCAAAATACGTAATAAGGTATAGTTAATTTAAGGTATGCACGTAATGGCATTATATGTATATCTGCATTCCAATATAGACAGCATATAGAGAGAGGAATCTGTCGAAGGAATTCTTTGTGCACCTTCGTCAAAGAATATTTGCGATGCTTGGCACACTGTCGTGTCCTGCTATGTGTCATTCACGTGTCTACTTTGTTCTTCGGTTATGTATTTACTGCTCCTCTCCCCATAGTACACCATATAAGGAATATACTCAATAAACTATGAATTGTAAAGTAGATAGTGGGTTGTGGTAAGTATGAAGGATGGGTCAGAGCAGGTAGAGCTGTTCGACGGGTCACGGTGCATATAAGTGTAGGAGGAGTTTAAAAGGAGGAAAGAAAAGAAAACAAAAAAAAAGGAATCCTGCCCAGTCATCCTACTACCTTTCTATCCTGTATTTATAGCACACCATTATTCGATCCTGTTTCTCCTGAGATCCTTCAAGCAGGTTGGCCCAGGTCATAAGAAATACTAGGAACTCGGCGGGAGTAAAGTAGGAGTAAATTAAAGATATACTGACGATCGAATATACCATTCTATATTATTCTCAATTTCGATAAACATTACTCCATGAGCTACTTAAAATAAAATAAATAAAATTATAATATAATTCTATGGCTGAGAAAATATTTTGCATCATAATATTACATATATATATCTTTAAAGGATATACCATTGATATAGTTTGGATATCTTTTGTATCCCATGACGAGAACTCGTTCTACTGATGTATTTTTCACCCAGCCCCTGTTAGTACTGTACCTGGTGGGGCGGGCAGCACCAGGCGTCATGACGCTTCTAGAAACCCTAAGCATGCCACTGGGCAAGGGATCAGTCTGTAAAAAGACACGATCAGAGCCGGTGCACGCACCACACTCTCAGTTTCTATTCGTAACGATCCGTTCCAAACCGTTAAGACCCGATCCGGTCTTCGTTACAACTGCAAATAACTTGTGCAAGGGAACCAATAAGCTTCTTCGACAGCGAGGACCCCCCCACCAAACTTAATGCCCGCGTACATAAAGGCAGAACAGGGCTCGTAACTCGTGAAACGTTATCCACGTGGCTTTCTACGATAGGAGTGCAATGTTGTTTGTAAGTCACTTCATTGGAATTATCAATTACTGTTTCCAATTCGATTATCTCACTTAATTCTTCGGTTTTTTAAATATTTTTTAGCCCAATATTCTGTTTCTCGGACTACTTTGCAGTTTCTCAAGAGGTCACGTTTCAATCCTTCCAATACCGAAAGACTTTGTGGTAGGTTTTCCAGTCAACGAAAACTACTTGAATTTCTGCAATATTGGCAAACTCTATTTCTCTTGTTCTCAGGGACATGGCACACAATACAGATTCCAGTATTTTGTACGGGACGAGCTCGGTGATTATAAAACCCAAGAAGAAGCCGGTGATGGGGACAGCGTTCGTGGTAGTTATGCAGTAGAAGAACCAGATGGAGATCTAAGGATTGTCCAGTACACTACTGATTTGGGAAGAGGATTTAAAGCTCATATAAAAGTTGACCGCGTCGGCAGGTCAGCATCTAAACTTCAAGAAATTGACATTCCTGCTTCGGAAATAAAAAAGCTCATTGCTGACAACCGAAAGAAAGTTCAAGAAGAGCCAGAAAAGCCTAAGTCTAAAGGATATGTTCTAGGACCTCCGAAAACTATGTCAGATATTATCATGGAGCAGGCAGCTGCCATAAGAGAAATTATTTCTAAGGAAATTGAGACTGAACAAAAGGAAGAGCAACTTGAAAGCGAAAACACCCTCTCTGAGATAAATAAAAAGAATGCTAATCCGGTCACAGACTGTTCTCACTTACAAATCGAACCCAGTAAACTGTTTGATATGGAACAGGAAAGTCAGAGCACTCTGGAAACTGTACAGGATGAAAGCACTGAAAAATTCAACACAGAAATTGTTGAGAAAATTGTTACAAAAAACATTGAGAGTACCATCATAAGCACAGAAGAGAACAAATCCTCAAAGAATAAAAATACCACATCCAGTGATTTCAATTTTGAAAATGTAGAAGAAAACACCATGTCCCAAGATTCAGAGTTCACGTCTACATTTCTACCAGAGTTAACCGAAACAGGAAGTCCCCAAACGAAAGATCTTATGACTGCAAAATCCGTAGATTTTTCGTCAATGTTGTATGTACATGATGCCGAGGAACGTGAAAAATCAAATTTGCAGAGTCTCACGTCACAGCAACAATCCGGCAGAGAAATATTACTCATGACTCCAAGTCCTGCGTTAGCTGGACCATTGCTAGGTGGTCCAGCCAGGAATGTCAATTCAAGGAACAGAATAATGCTTTATAAACCAGCGGAACGCAAACTAAACCATATAATAAATCCTAGTTTTTCACAAGACATAGTGAGGGGACCAAAGAATCAAAAAGAGCTAAGCATTCTAAGAGTAATGAATTTGAATAAAAATTATCACGGAAAAAATCACGAAGAAAGAAGTTTAAGGAGCGATAAAGACGAGGATCGAATAGTGCTTTACTCGCCGCTTCAACAAAGCGATCAGCAATCGCACCGTAAGGCTAGATACTTCTCAGTACCTTATTCTGTAATAAGGCCATACATTATGACGATGGACGAAGAAACTTCATGATAATTAGAACGCGGAATGAATGTTGAATTAAAAATGTTAATTGAAATTGTGAAAATATGTAATGCGTGAGCTTAGTATGTGGAGTATGTGCTATTAGACTGATTAATGTTTAGGATTAGAGAAGATATTTTAACACTGGTGACGGTTTTGGTACATGGGTCGGTGCTAAGTGCAATTTCGTTATTTTGCAAAATAAATCTGTTAACTGCAAGCAACCGGGATGTTTCGGCCCTAAACGAATAGGCCCGAACCCATGGTACCTTGAAGGTATTGACATCCTCTTAAAATGTGTAGTCTATGTTCACGACTAACATTATGTAGCGTTCATTGTATGTATTATAAATAGTATATTTCTTAAACATTATAAATCAATTTTTATATAATGTAGTACTTACCAAACCCATTCTTCTGACAACTTCCTGGTTAACGGGATGGCTTAACTTGATATTCTTGTATAGCGGATGTCGTTCGTAGTAGCTCACAAGTTCCACGAGACTTTCAAATTGTACAGTACCGATAGTATAAAGGCGACCTTCCAATTTTATTCTACAATGCTTGATCTTCTTCTCGGCCCTACAATCATTAATATTTACGAATCGATTATAAAAACACACAATAACTAATCTACACACATTATATAAAACACTTTACCTAAAAGAGATAGCATAGGAGTTAGTCTCTTTCTCACTGGGCCTAACCAGGAATGCCCCATCCGAGGGGATACGTTTCAACATTTCCTCAGCTTGAGAACGAGTGCACTCCGAATGCCACCATTCTTTCTCCTCGTGATTACTCGGCTGAGGTACAGGTTCTTGCAAAATAATTAGGAACTCCTAAAACACATGTCGAAATAAAAGTCCATCGTAAAATTGTTATGAAGTTTTGTGACTCTTTGAATACCTGACTTTTGAGAGGATGACTACGATAATACGTGATTAAACTATAGAGACTGTCGAAACACTTGGGATCTATCAAGTAGAATTTTGTTTGACCCATCTCCTGCTTAAACTTTATGCGACAGTGATTAGCTTTTCCTTTTCTCCAAAATGAAAGGCAATGGTCGCCTACGAAAGTAACGCTCTGTCGCACTAGAAAGGTGCCATCTCCTAAATGGGAATAACGTTTAAGAAGTTCGTCCGCTTCCTTCCGCCCTATTCCCGGTCTTCCATGAAACCATTTCTCGCCAAAATGAAGTTCATCATTCGGTACTCCCTGATAACGGAACAATTAGCGATAAGAAAATTAAATAGTAAATGAACTAATGGAAGTAAATGAACACATTATAAAAAATAGGTACATCAGCAGGTCTTTGAATCGCTCCTTCCTCATCATCCTCATGCTCTGTTTGTTGCGTCCTAGAAAATGTATCCGTATAGAAAAGTTTCTGTTGCGTCAATACGAAAAAGTGTGGATTCCATTCTTTGTCTACGGGATCCTCTAAATACAGAATGCCATTTTTGATAGTGTTTCTCAGATCCATTTCCTGTTTGCTCTCGTCGCTCCAGACGACGAATGAATTTTCGTCGACTCCATCTGGAAGTTTCTTATGTTTTAGCAGAATCTTTTTACGTAAAGAATACGGAGACGGCAAGGAAGTCTCATTCTTATCAAATGGTTGAGTTAAAAGCATATCCCCAAAAACCTCCTGCATAGTGGCTGCCATTTTTCGCTGCTGTGGTAGCGTACAGTTATCCTCTATGGAAAGTATTAGTGGATACCTAAACAAGAATCACTCTGCAAGTTCAATTCGTAAAAATCAAAGTAGAATGAATATTCTAATAATCAGTTACTGTAACTCACTCAGATGTTGCAAAAGCGTGTTCCTTTATCGTCTTTATGACATCCAAAAATTTTATTTTTGTTGTTAAAGTATGTCCATGGAAAATAAATGGCATCCCGTCAGCACCATCCCAGCAATCCAATTCTATGCAGCGACAACCTGCTCTCAATGCCCTGACATAAGCTTGACAACTACTCTCACTGCTTATTTGGTCTCCTGTCAAGTATCTAGAAAAATTCATGGTTGAACATCGAAGGCTGCTAATCCAGAATACCTAATACAAACTTACGTATTGTGCGAAGAGGCTATCCAGTAATGTGCCATGGGTCTGGTCATATCATGGGAGACCATATCATGCTTCTGATCCCAAATATCGTTTTGTTTAGAGAATAAAAAGTCAATAAATTCAGATAAAGTAAAATATGGATCTTGAACATCTCGTTGGGGATCTTGGAGATATTCCCGAATAAATCTTGACACTTCACAATCATTATTTCCCAGAGGATCCTGCTGTTCTGTCACAAGAAAACTCTGAAATTCCTGAAGAGTTACTGTCTTTCCGTTACTCGAATAAGTTGCTAGTCTACTCCATTCTGTGACATTCTAGGAACAGAATAATCATTTTATGTTCTCATTATATGCAACATAATTTGCATTGCTATATCTTATACATTTTAGGACATACATTCTGATCAAACATTAGCTTATGGTAAAGAGTAACGAAATCATCAAATCCTAATTCAGTTCTGTTTTTCGTGTCAACTTCCTGAAAGAGTTCTCTGAGTCTATTTGTGGGAATTTTACAATTGATCCTAGGCAAAAATGCCTTCACATCTCTCAATGTGACCCTGAAAAGCAAAAGAAATTTTCATAAGATATACTAAATGAAAAATCACATTAAAGTAATATTAATTTCTACATTTGTATAATTAATAGCAGATGACAAGCCTAATCAAATTTGTGTATTTGGATAATCGCCTACTACACTTTAATATTAATGTTAAAGTGCTACTAAGTAAAACCAAAAAAGTTAGATAATTGAGTTAATGAATGCTAATCAACTTACATTTCTCTGTTATTTTCCATAGCATAAAACTCTTTTCTGAGCCATCTTTCTACTTGTAAAGGATATGGAGCACTTATAGTATCTTGTACTAAATGCCTAAGGCCTTTTACCCATAACTCACATTCTTTTTCACTAAGAGCTGAAAATACATTTATGTAGAACTTTTAGATAAAATAATTTAAGTGTACTAACCAGATATAGAAAGAGTCTTCAATCGAAACTCAGATCCATAATATACAACGAAACACCGAAGATTCTCAGTCCTCTTAGCATCTTCAGGCCACTTTTCAAAATCTTTTGAATTTTTTCCTACCCTTATTTCTTTAACTTCTCTAATTTCCACAGCACCATCAAATGGTCTAAATGTTGCACTTCTGGACCATACAATCTGCCTAGTCTCCCTACGTATCATTAGTGTCTTTTTCTCTGGTCTCTTTCTAGGAAAGAATTTTGTGACCACAGTGCCTCTTTCAAGCTGACCAATGATCTGCTCCATCTCTGGGATAATTCCGTTCATTTTCCTATGTTACAGTGAGAACTGCAGCCAAAATTAAACGTATGGATGTATTAAAATTCCAGTCAACACATCCGCAAAACAAATGCTACATATAGTTGCATAAATAAGAATCATATGACAGATTGTATTGAAACGAAATGAACATAGTAAGGTTAATGAAACATATTATATATGTATATAAGCAAAAACATCTTTTATCAGAAAGATGAGCGAGAAGTAGAGAATAAGAGAATTATTCGAGCATGGTGACATACCTTTACGAGTAGGAACAGATAGCAGTCAGGGACTCAAAAGCAATCAAAGGTATGTAAAGTATTCCATGTCACATCCTTAAAAGAAATGCAAGTAATATCTGAACAAACAAATTAACAGTACACAAGATGAATGTTCTTTCCTGTGTTTTATGACATTCACTGACATCCGATATACAAATAAACGTTGCGCTAACACTAATAGCTAAACGTAACTTTTGTACTGTCCACCATTCGTGTACTACGAGGACGTTCCGAAATTCACTGCAAGTACTACGTATATTATCATGTCTCTCTTTATCTACGTGCAATGAGTGAGATACAACCATGCTCACAATAGAAGCAGTTCATTACGGAACGTACCCTACGTTAATTTAGCCATTACTTACGAACAGGCAAGTAAATTGGATTGTTGGATAGATGGCGCATCATACTCTGCTAAGTTGCAGCTTGCAGGTGTGTCAAGACGTCAGATCTCGCGTTACCATGCAAGTCAAGTCTAATCGAAAATCGTAGAAATCGTAAAAGCATAATTTAGCGAGAGATTCTTTAGTTATCATTAATCTAATCTACAATCTTATCTACATTAATCTTATCTACATTAATCTAAAAAACAAAATTTTTCGCATTTGCTGTCATCCACATAAAACACTGGCTGGTACAAGTTACGCGTATGCAAAGTACCTACGCTTCATGGGAAATTAGCATAAAAGAGATGTAAGTACTTTCTCAGAACTATCAGTAAATTTAAATAAACCCTGAGTAAGTTCCAAAACTTACTGCAAGTATTGTATATAGCTTAGTTTCCACCATGCAAAGTTTAAACAGAGTCAAGTAGCCTCATTGGTCAATTCCATTCAACCCCTATACGTGATTGGTTAACTCTGTTTAAACTCTGCACGTTGGAAACTAAGCCTATGTTTCTACCGTGTAGGGTTCAAATAGAATTAACCAATTAAAAACGAGATTGGAGCGGAATAAGCTAACTTGATTGGTTAACTACAGGGTGTTCGTTATGAAACGCACTGTAGTAACATCGTTGCATTCTTTGTCAAATTCTAATGAATACGTATATTTTCATTTTTTATTTCATATATCAAAATTTCGAGATAATCAAGGTTGAAGTTACAATAATGCAACT
>NW_014332968.1:0-14760 GCF_000341935.2 Cephus cinctus | reverse complement strand
ATACATTTTCTATGATAATGATTATTCTGAAACAGTAAATATTGTAGAGTACATAACATTTTTATCAGGATGTCGTCGATTAGGGTACCTAATTGCATATTCTTGCGCTATTTGTGTTTGGTTGCCATTACATTGGGCTAACACCCAATACATGTCGCAATATTCTCTCACAGAATAATCACTCGTAATGCAATCTTGTAGTCGAAACAACATAAATCGAACTAACTGTCTCCGCAATATAAAGCGAAATAAATTGTAATTTGTAAACAGTAATAAGTCTACTGCGGTCGAATATAGTTTACAAATTACAACTTATTTCACTTCACATTGCGGACACAGTCAGTTCGCATTATGGCAATACACATACGCATATGGCAATTTCCATTCCTGGCAATATATTGAATCACTTGAGAAAGTCGCGCGACGAGGGAAAGTTCGAGTAGAACGTTGAAGTTATCCATGCGCTTTCCAAATAAGCTAGGAACAGGGGTGGGTATGAGTTCTTTGTGAATCACAACAATGCGTAAGCTGTGGGACTAAGCGAGGCGCGTCTCTGCGTCCTTCCACGAAAGAGATGGACCTACAAATGATGTGTGCGTGCGTATATGTAATGTGTACGTATATATGTGAGACACAGAGAAGTGTAAGCTTCAGGATTCATGACGGCAATCAAACTTCTGCTCCTGAAGAGTACACTACACAATACACCGTAAAATAAATTACATAGATTCAGTTAAAGTAGCTTAAGTTAGAATTATTAGCTTAAGTTAATAATTATTCATATTATAATCAGAACTATATAAAATTTGTTATAATATTCTCCAATTGCACCTGCATTATTAGTTCTAAAACTCTTTATTACAATGGCTTAGTTTCCACCGTAGTAAGAGTTGAGTTGAAACAAGGTTGAAACAGAGTTGAACCCACAAACTTCTATATGTATACTACTAGACCGCTAGCTTCCAGTATCCTGCCGTTGAGAGAAGTGAGGAAAATTTTTTGAAGTGGTGGGGACTGGCTGCCATCTTTTATAGGACAAATTTGTGAGTGGGTTAATGTATTCGTGTGACACCTGACACTATTCAGTGGGGCAAATGCATCACATTGGCATTGGTGCGTGTAGTTAGTGATTATATCCAGCAAAACTCTCCTCTTTTAATATTTAAAAAGGAAAGAGAGAACTTATACTGCTATTTTAAAAATTGTAGCGTAAATTGGATAAAAAATATCGCCATTTGAACCCCGAACCTTACGTTTACTAAGTCAACATCTTATCCACTTAGCTATTTGGCACACTATAAGTGATATAGTCTTCGAAATATTTGAGATCTGTGCCTCCACTTGTTTGACATTGGCTTATCTGATTCGTTTCTTCATATTTATCAAATTATTTTACCTATCATTCCGATTTTATGTACACAAATACGTCTGCTCGGAAAACGTGGAAACATAGAAATCAAGGAAGAAGTGATCGGCGTCCCCTATTTACTTTCCCCGCCTGGAATACGGAATGCCATACAAAAAGATGGCGTCCTATCTCCCCTCCACTTTGCCTCACAGCCAGCTAGCAAACTAGCGGTCTAGTGGTATATAGAAGTCTGTGGTTGAATCGAACGGTAGTGCCATGGAGACTAGAGTAAAGGAGGTCGAACGCAGTACTTTGGATGTGGTCCCAAAACGGTGTGCAGTAAGGTCAGTTGCATATCATGGTGGCGCTGTAGTCAACCGACCTAGAGAAAGACAGACAGAGAAGTGAGAGAGACCGAGATAACTTTATTATATACGCCTTTTAGCGGGAATTATGAAAAGAGAATTTTTTTTGCTTACAAATAAGCTATTTTATGTTGTTATATGTATATTGTCGACAATAAAAAAATAATCATATATTTTCATCACGCGAAACACAATAATAAGATATTACAATTGAAACGCTTTTACGCGCTTATGTGATGATCTCCGAAGTGTGATAGGATATTGTGAAATTATTGTTGCCCGATAGATTGGTAGTAAAATTATGTCGATATCTTTTTGATGCCTTAATGGGTTCCAAATATCCGTCTGGAAGATACCTATTTATTATTATGTGTTGAAGTTGTCTTTTAGAACAGTTATTAGATTATAGGTAACTTCCAGGAGAAAATTTGGTACTCATTTAGTTCACTTTTGGATAACTTTCTGGGTTGTATTACTTGAAAATATGTCAGTCATGTCATCATGATACTACCCTGACCACCAGGTTCTACCTTAATGCATTTAGTGCGAAAATAAACACTTTTGTATAATACACATTGTGTTTAGAGAACGTACAGACGTTGATAATAATTAAATTGTAATTTCTCCCATTTGAGTGTCGGATCAACCGTGATTACTTTTTTCCATTGCTCTCCATTCTTTAGCTCCTTCATGCAAATACTGAATTTCTAGTAAAATATTTGCTTCGTTTTTGGCTTGCAGTACGCAATCAATCAGCCAGGGTTCCCTAATACGTGCACTTTAGCAGATACCCTGGCATGTCTATAAGCTGAGAAAAGTAATACGGAAAAAATACAAGTTAGCAAACGATTTTTGTTTCTCAACCGAACGACACCAGTTCCATTAAAATGAAATCGCTTCTTTACGACAAAGAACTAAATAACAAGTCATAAATAAAATAAATAAAAATTTCAAAATAGATATAATTTCTAAAATATGATATATCGTTTCTCGATCTAAACAATATAAAATGAGATGATTTCACTGTAATTATTAATAGCTGATTCCTGATATACGTGAGACTCACTTTTGACATTTAAAGAATTGCAGAAGATAAGAATCAATGTCGACCCTGTGCCATCAGTTTCATCATTTGGTCATACGTCATTCAGAGGGATAATTCCATTGTCCTTGATTATTAGTGATCGTTTTGTGGCAGATGTCACCTTCACTGTGTAGAATAAGACTGAACAATATCAACGATTACATTCGGCAATTAATAACTAAAGAATCCTGTGAATGTTTCTATCTTAACCTCGTTGAAATGTTCCGACATACCTGAAGTAATCTCGACACGTTGGCAGCTCGTACATGTCCGTGTCGCCTTCCTCAAAATTTTCAATTTTCTCAAGTGTACTAGCGGTTTTTCTCATCGGGATTTTGTTCACTTCCTTTCTCTCTTCTTGGACGTTTGGTCGTTCTCACTTCCATCGCTGCAGCCTATCAGCTAGTCGAACTTTGGACGAAAAAAGAAACGTGGTTTTGCTTTTTCAACTTTGCTTTTTTAACCTTTCCAGTCTTCCCTACTCGGCTTTTTCAAACCATTCTTAGCTCACTTCACACCTTCGTGAACCTGGCCGGCGCACTTTGACTTTTTGAACTTTTTCTTTTGCAGATCATTTGTAGGTCGTTTATAGATATTTGTAGGATTAATTCAAACGTTTGTCGGTTAACGGTTTATTTAAAAAATCAAAAATAAAAATATACATTAAGTTGGCCGTAATTTTTTTATTTTTTGATCTATCTTTGTTTTTCACGTGGCCAATCGATGCGGAATCGTTTGTAGGTGACAGGCAATCCAATTAGTATATTTGTTGGATCGTTATTTCAATAAAATAAGCATAAAACGTATTTGGTGCATTTTACGCGGGACGGTCATATAACCACGGGAAGTTGACCCCAAAAATCGTAATTAATGATAAATGTTTATTTAATTGATACTTAATCGATTCGAAATCGTTTGTAGGTTACAAATAAAGTAATTAGAGCGTTTGTCGGTAACTGGTGCGAAAAATAAATGTAAATGACCGGATCGTCCCCGGTGCCGGCAGCGAGTGCAAGAAAATATTTTAGTAGAAAAATGTCTTATTTGCAAATACCACTAAAGTACAAAAATTGTCATAAGTTTTCGTAATTTAATTGGAATCATACGACCGTCCCGCATAAAATTCACCAAATACGTTTTTTGCTTATTTTATTGAAATAACGATCCGAAAACATATTAACACTAGAAAGACCGTAACTTAGTATATACCCATATTGCCCAAAGCAGTCAAAATGACTGCATTGTGAAAGAATAACTAATGTGTAAAGAAATTTGTTTAAAATTAATTATTAATACTTTTTATATTATTTACAGTTATATACTTCTATTCGACATTTCTTTCATGAATTTAGGGCGCAAAAGAAATAAAATAAACGACTTGTTAGAACAAGTATCACTGCATACAGATTCGAATATCAAGTACTACTTTAGCTTATTGAGCAACTGCGACTTATCATGTGACGATAATCGAAAAAGAAAAGAAAACTGTTATTTCAATACAGAGCCGAACTGGTCATATAAGAAATTTACTCAATTCAATAATAAGAGTCATTTGATTATTTAAAATTTCCCAAGCAGTCAAAATGACTGCTTTTGGGCAATATAGGTATAGCACATATATATATATACCGGAAATGAAGGAAGGGGGAGGTAACTACATCTATTAATAAACGCATTTATATGTTGTAGAAAAAGTCACAAAGTTCTAAGAAATTGTGTCATTATATACATAATTGTTTTCCAAATTGAAATTAAAAAGCAGTCAAAATGACTGCTTTTGGGCAATATAGGTATAGCACATATATATATATACCGGAAATGAAGGAAGGGGGAGGTAACTACATCTATTAATAAACGCATTTATATGTTGTAGAAAAAGTCACAAAGTTCTAAGAAATTGTGTCATTATATACATAATTGTTTTCCAAATTGAAATTAAAAAGCAGTCAAAATGACTTCCTTGGGCAATCTAGTGTTAATTGGATTATCTGTGACCTACAAACAATTCCGCATCGATTGGCCACGTGAAAAACAAAGATAGGTAAAAAATAAAAAAATTACGGACAACTTAATGCAAATTTTTATTTTTGATTTTTTAAATAAACGGTTAACCGACAAACGTTTTGATTAATCCTACAAATACCTACAAATGACCAACAAACGTTTTGTAAAAGAAAAATTTCAAAAAGTCAAAGTCCGCCGGCCAGGCTCACGGAGATTCACTTCACTTGTACCACCAATTGTCAACTTCACTTCGGTCGCGTGACTAGAGCGACGCTTATGGTAAATCTTTGAAGCTCACTGGTACACGACTCTTAAACCAAAAATTCGGCACTTTTCCGTTTACGTTCGGCCTCCTTTACTCTAGTCTCCATGCGTAGTGCGGTAGAACCGTGAAACTCAATTTTAGACGTAACCGTACGAATGATGCCAGGTCGAGTGAAATCAGGTTCGGTGGAAATGCGTATCTGGGAACCTCAGTGAAGTTAGCCGGACACCTTTAATTTTTTAATTTTTATCATATCTAATCGATTGGTGGTCGTTTAGTGGTCATTGATGGCCTAACTAAAACATTTGGTTATCAGTCATTCTTTTATAATCAAATAATCTAAATTTGACCGTGAAATTAGTCGAAAAATATTTTTTTTCAACGAATTAAGTTTTTCAGGTGCTTAATCGATGCGTAATTATTTGGTGATAACGAATATCATAATTAAAATGTTTGGTGGTCGTTAGTTTTCGTACAAAATTAAAAAAACAATGCAGTCTAGCTGGACTGGATATGGACGTATGAACACACATTTACGGTCGATAAAACAGATATTTCTGAACAGATTGTCCTTTCGAAAGAATTAATCAATGCAAGAACTCTAGCCGATAATTAATAGTCTAATTAAAATATTTGATGGTCATCAATTAATACACGAGGTATGAATAATCATACCTCCGCTACACTTAGAGTACCAAATGCTGTGATTGGCTGAGAAATGGATACAGGGGTATCATATCGAAATACATTTTACGTGATAAAACTTGCAATTCTAAACCCATCTTGCTCGGCAAGGTCCCATTCGAAGCAGAAACTCTGGCCGATGATTGGTAGTCTAATTAAAACATTTGCTGGTCATCATCGACATATAGTACTGGACTGCTCACTGTGTCGCAGAAAGTGTAACCGGGAATAGAAAGAGAGAGCAAATCGTAAGGACCGTTCTGTCCTTTTCTATCATTTTTCTATTGGTCGAAAGTTTTCTGGATGGAAGGAGTTCAGGACTGTAATATGCAAAATAAGAACCATGTGCAAGATTACTCCGCACATCTATAATGTACGTTGTTACAGTCGAATCATGGAGACAGAACTGTTTATCAATCTAGCACATCTTCTCATTAGAGGAGTCAGCCATAAGGAAAGGAAAGAAAAGAAGTGTTTATCAAAATTCAATATTACTAAAAAAAATGGTGATTCGCTATCGTAAGTGTGGACTATCGCGAGACCTGTATTTTGAGCCCAATACGATAAGCTTTCACAAGTAAGTAAAGTAGAAATATAACCTTAAATTTTATGTTTAACATAAGATTAAATCAATTCTTAAATTTATAAAATATATAAATAAAGTTCATCATGAAACATACATGTTACTGCGCGAGGTTCCCTTATTCCTGATTCCGCTCCTGCCCAAGGGAAGGACAGAACGGGCCTTACGATTTACTCTCTCTTTCTATTCTCGGTTAAGCCCTTCACACACAAAATAACGTAACGACGTAAGATGTGAGCGTAAGGAAACCAACTAATCAAAATCTAGTACTTCTCCCTCCAAGGGGACAGTATTAAATTCTGATTGGTTGGTTTCCTTACACTTACGTCTTACGTCATTACGTTATTTTGTGTGTGAAGAGCTTTATACGGCGAGAAAGCCTATAGCGAGCGTTCTCCTTCTATCTAGGCTTCGTGAGTCTAGTACTAGTTGTCGATGGTGGTCATCAATTAATGCACGAGGCATGGAGACTATAGAAGGACCACGAACTCCATGTAAATATACAGCTTCCCAAAATAAGAGCGAAGAAAAATAAGAGAAACTAGCGACGCTACTGGTACAAAAAAGAAAACGTAGGGTGGACGATATTAGTAGCAGGTTCTGTCAATTTCCCCATTTGAGTTCGTGCTCCTTACGTAGTCTCCATGATCCCAGCTTAAACTCTTCCCGAGACTGTACAATGTGTGAAAGAGATAGGTTGCTACACTGACCTGTGTCCTTGCTATTCTCTCTGCGCGGCCCCCACCACTGTCGTACAGATTCCAGTATGGTTAGAGTTCAGTGGACAGTAATGCCAGTTCTGTAACCAACGCTGTGTCCTTATTCATCCATACGCATTTAAGAGAGATGTAATTACTTTTACAGTACTGTCAGTACATTTCAGAACACACCCTAAATAAATAGTAAGACAGTAATGAGTTGGCAGCACTCACAGTACTCACAGTAAATTTTGGAACACACCTTCTATCGCCTGAAATATTTGACTTCATTTTTAACTATATAATTCTATGTTCTTAAATTCGCTCATTAATAGTAATAAGAGATAAGAAAAGCGACAACAAAGTATGCCACATACGTAGGAATTTATAAAATATAAGTGTGATATAATGAATAATATTAGTATCTGACCGTGGCTATGTTTCCACCGGGGTCAAATTGAGAGATGAAATACTTGTGTTGTATATCTATATATTAGTAAACTATAGCTAACATTCATTGTATTTCAAGTCTCTCGACCGACTTTGGTAGAGACATAATCCTTGTGGCCGCTTGTGCCGAGTATAGTCTAAATTGGTGTCATCGTGTAAAAAAAATAAAAAAGAAGGTATCAAGCAAATTCATCGAAATGACTGAGGAAAATTCGGTACGTGAATTTAGCAGTTAGGATGAAATTTTTCATACAGATAAGATAGAAGGATCCGCAAATGCTGACAACGTGTTCGGCAAATATTCTTTTCTACTTTTAGTCTATTTACTGAGCCTAGAGCTTGCCGATATGGTGTGATTTGATGTCAATTGACAATTTACACTTAGCCTATTGTAGAAATGCTTTACTTTCTGCATATTGCCTCAGTCCAACCTAAAATACGATTACATCGAACGTATGCCACAGCCATTTCTATTGCATCATTTCATATGGATTGTAGCAACAAAAACATAACAAACGTGATTTATTATGCTATAGATTTTTGATCCAACTTTGAAGAAAAAGAAAAAAAAGAAGAAGACTACCTTCGATCCGGATGCAGGATTTGGTGAAGGAGGTAGTGGCAGTGAAACTACTGAAGGGCTTGGAGATAAAGAAAATCAAGAACCAGATCAATCAGTAGCTGAAGATGATGACGTGCTTGATCTTGAAAATTTTGGTAAAAAGAAAAAGAAAAAGAAGAAGGCATTCAATCTTGATGAGCTTGATGCTGCTCTGCCTGAGGACAAAAATGAGGTAGTTTAAACTTCTTAATTCTAATATACCATGATTATTCCTGTAATAGTATAAAGAACTTACTATTTTTTTTTTTAGAATATAGTGGAACTTGCATCTGAAGATGTGATCATGGAAGATAACTTCGATTTGGATATGGACTTCTCTAAGACCAAAAAGAAGAAAAAGAAGAAGAAGGATCTGGATGAGTTGGTAGCTGAGGAAGAACGTAAAGAAATAGAAGATAAAGAGAATGGTAATTATAGATAACAATATGGCTTCGACTGTCGTGTGTGTCTAGTTGTTTACTTTATGTATTATCTGTTAACATGCTGCACTGAATCTGAGCGAAGTGCAGAATATGGTAAGAGTTACATATTGTGGGTAATTTAGAAAAATTATTTATATATTCCATTCTATCATATCTGACGTAAGCCACATTCACTATGATTGTTTTTGATGATTTTTAATTTTGTTCTGCTGGTTGCGATCTCATAAAAGGAGAAAGTGCACTTTAATTTTCCTTTTCATGAATATAATCATAAAGACTTTCTTCAAAAGGAGCGAGGAAAAAATGATAAAACGAAAAACCAAGCTTGGCCATCAGATTCACAGAAATGGAATGTTGAAAAAACTCATACCATACTGCAACTTCCAGAATGTAAACTTAATTGCTCCATAAGCCATCATATTTTCATTCTCTAATATGTCCATCATTATGCTCTGCAACAACTAGTTTATACTTGACATTTGTTCTCTAGTGGAAGATACGAGCCTGTGGGTAGGATCGGATAGAGATTACACGTACGACGAATTGCTCGTTAGAGTATTCAATATCATGAGAGAGAAGAATCCCGACATGGTTGCCGGTAAGAAGCAGAAGTTCGTTATGCGGCCACCTCAGGTCGTCCGTATAGGAACGAAGAAGACGTCCTTTGCCAACTTCACTGAGGTATGGAAAACTACTTAAAGCGTAATAAGCACTTAGGCGCCTCGCAATAGAACTTTATGAAAAAGAAGTAACTAAATCTGATATTCGTTACAGATTTGTAAAACGTTACATAGGCAACCGAAGCATTTATTAGATTTCTTATTGGCCGAATTGGGTACCAGTGGGTCCGTCGACGGTAACAGTCAGCTCATTATCAAAGGTCGTTTTCAACAAAAACAGATTGAGAACGTTCTCAGGAGATACATCAAGGAATACGTGACCTGTCATACTTGCCGTTCACCCGATACCATCCTTCAAAAAGACACTAGACTCTTCTTTTTGCAATGTGAAACATGTGGTTCTCGGTGCTCCGTGGCTAGCATCAAATCTGGTTTCCAGGTAATTGAACTACTAGATCGAAAAAGAATGTTGAAATCGATCCTCTTAGTTGTACTTCTTCTTTTACGCACAAAGCCACAACCACCAATTTTGATTTTTTGCATTTTTCAGGCTGTCACTGGCAAACGTGCTGCCATTCGAGCAAAGACTGCCTAAGGGACTTTCTACGTTTTGCTATTTTAATATCCAAGCATTATTTGAAAGAATGGTATTGGATTCGTTAAAGTCTAATTATGCTTGATTATGGGTCAAGAAGATGAAAAATAATAAGAGGGTGCTGCATTCGGTAATAAGAGTACCTGCACCGCGAATTATGTGTAATATTATTTTAACGGTGTCTGATGGAATAATAATAACTAGGTATAACTTTATTATTAAACAAGAATACACAACCTGAAGATTCTTGATTTTTTGCACTTCTAAATAGAAGTTGGCGCAGAAGTAAACGCGAGAGCAAGTAAAACCTGAACGTATGATAAAATGATTACAGATCTGGTACAATAGATGCAGTTACAAGAAATGCATATTTCTTATTTCGTAAATAAACAATCTGTATTGGCATGAATATATTTCTATCAAGGTGCGTAAGCACCAAACCTTAATTTAAAGTCTTATGAGATTCACAATCACAAATATTAATAATCATATTTTGAAGGTATATGTATATGAAGACTTACTATTGCACCTTACAACATTTTTCACCTGGTCAGTTATAGTTCTGTCTAGTCCATAATAAATATATTCACATTAATGATTTTGGAGTATCCAAAAGAGATCTGGCATTGGTCAGCAAATCAGAGTGACTGGCAAATCTCATTATGTTGAGTAAACCGTAGGTGGCATTATGAGGAATATTAAACTCCAATGTCCACTTTCTCACCTCCCTTTTTAATTGAGATTCCACAGGTGCTTTTCCATCGGTGCTATTGAGGTCCATTAAATTATCCAAATCAGAAGCTCTGAGTAACTCCTGATCTGTTCCCTCTTCCGATGCAGCCACCAGATACCCTTTCTTAACTGATGATCGTAATAAATCAACTGACGCAGAATCACTTGAATTACCATTTTACATTGAATAACTCGGATCGTTTTCATTTGGACTGTTATTATTAATTAGTTCAGTTGCGGATTGCGTACGCTCACTGCCAGCGTTAATTGCTGCAGTACTTTGTTGGCACAATGATCCCACACAACACAGAACATCCTAATTATGTCTGCAATGTCCTACTGATGTCTGATTATAAAATACTATGCGTAATATATCCAGTAAACGTCTTATGCACATGATCTTAAACACGATGCAATATGAGATCATTAGAAGTCGTTTTGATGTTGGCATTTATGTTGTCCATTATTCTAGTTTGACCATTTATTATTATTATTAATATTATATATTTTATAGTTATTAACTACAGTACCTTTTGGGAACCTTACACGCGTGTAATTCTCAATAGGTTGTTTGCTTTATCATATTTTCTACATTTTTTAAAAAAAGCATACATTAATTGAATGTTTTTAACCTGTCAGCGGATGTGTCATTTCTAGCGCGTCTAACTTTCGTTGCTGTGTCATTTCATAAATTGTTTCTCTTCGAGAAATGCTCATAGGACGGTTTCTCGCGACTAGCCAACCACTGAGTATACCGGTACATGGCCGGTGACTGGGTCATCTACCTTATAAGAATATTCTATCAAATGAAGCAAATTGTCAGATGGATATTAAAAATACATTCCATGAATGACAGGTAGGATGTGCGAAAGATGGGCAGAAAGACATCCGTAAATGGGACAAACATATTTTAGAATGACGTCTACAAGGTGTCATTTGCGGATTTACGGATTCTATCGTATGTCAGTAGTGGCGATTGACGACGTCTGTATGACGTATTTCTAACGTCCCAATATTGTGGGGAATACTGCTGCCGATTCTTTTGTCATTTGATAACTAGAAAAAACTCTTCTGTTGCTTCATTTTTGTTTAATTGTTTAGTAGAAAAACAACACTTTTTGTAGCAGCATAGATAATCCTACACCACGCCACAGGATATAAAAGTTTCTCTGACAGAATAAAGATCAGATGGGGACTGAGCGTATGATTTATTAATAGGATGATAAAAAACGAACATATTTGACTCCATGCTTCTCTACCAAGTCGAAAAACCTAGGGCGACCACATACGAATTTCAACATATAACCTACGCCACAATTAAAGGCTATTTTAGTGCTCCAAAAATAATTTTTCCGCTCCACCCCTAATGCCAAAAATGCATGGACTTCCTAAATGTAGATTAAGCTGGGAGGAGCATAGTCAAAACAATATTAAAGGTAAGTGTTATAGAATTCTAGTTTACATATTATTTAACCGCTTTTTAAAGGCTGTTTTAAAAAATCATTCATTTATGCGCACGTAATTAATCTTAAAATTTTATTTGAATTAACGGCTCGACATTTCTGCAACGACCAATTTTACCGCTTCATCCCCTAGGTCAGAACTCACCCCCTCTTTACCTATTTCCTTGTATCTCGGCGTACGAGAAAGGTAGGACGTTGCAATTGGTCTTAAATTCGTCTTGAATTAACGGCTCGACATTTCTGCAACGACCAATTTTACCGCTTCATCCCCTAGGTCAGAACTCACCCCCTCTTTACCTATTTCCTTGTATCTCGGCGTACGAGAAAGGTAGGACGTTGCAATTGGTCTTAAATTCGTCTTGAATTAACGGCTCGACATTTCTGCAACGACCAATTTTACCGCTTCATCCCCTAGGTCAGAACTCACCCCCTCTTTACCTATTTCCTTGTATCTCGGCGTACGAGAAAGGTAGGACGTTGCAATTGGTCTTAAATTCGTCTTGAATTAACGGCTCGATATTTCTGCATCAACCCCTTCATTCCGTAGGTCAAACGCACTCGCATGTGGGGAATTGTAATTTCTATATTATTTGAGTAGATTAAATTTATTGGACAATTTTAAACTCGAAAGTATATAATGACGTGAATGTCAACTTTTTGTTTTTCAGGAACCACTTTTTGTTCAGGTCCAATATCGTCAAATTCCATCCATGTTCCACTTGATCTCAAGCAAAAGGCTGTATAGTGACCGGATTCATTATAATTAATTTCTGCTTTGCGAAGAACACGGCGAGCTGGGATATAATTAATCACTCCTTTGAGTATTAAATCCTTTCCACCAAGAGGATCGCTTATTTTTTTCGGTATTTTATCAAGTGCGAACATATTTTGAGCGGATCCTCATAAAGCTCAAATGCCAAAAAGTTTCCTGTAAGTGACAAACAAAATATTAACTAACTAACATGGTCGTATGAGTACATGTAGAGTATACTAAACCTATGTATTCCATACCTATTTGTGAAAAAGCTGTGACTACTTTTTTATTACATCCTCCCTCCTTCGAACAAAACTGTTCGTGTGCAAGAGCCACGTGCTTTATTAAAACCTTCTCAAATTCTGGGTCATTTAATATCTGCGGCTTCACTGCTATTGTGACCATTTTTATGTTCTTATTTGTGCAGCCCGCTTCACAACATGATGTTTCGTACAGACTTGGTATATCATAAAATAATGAGTTTGTTAAACCAGCTACACTTGATTTACAGTTCACGCATAGACTCTTCAACTGATTATTATTTATTTTTTCCAATTCATTAAATTTCATCCGTCCAGTATTTTTGTACCAATCAAACATAATTGTTGCCCTTTGTCTATAAGCATGGCTTGTTAATCCATTAGCCCAAATATAAAGTGCCAGTTTTATAATAGGAACATTTAATAGTTTAAAAGTTTCTGCTGCAGCTGGTTCATCGAATAAGATAACTAGCAGAATTTGAAGTATGCTGTCGAACGCGCACGTTTTTATTAGAGTAACATTGAGAAGTCCAATTTTGATACCCTTAAAACAGATATATTAATGAATATAGTATAGTACAAATAATGGTTGATGATTGTATACTCTCGATTTGAAGGAGCCGGCACATACTTTTAACGTTGTATATCCACCATTTTTCAATAATGGAATCTGTTTTGATTTTTCACAATTCGCTGTATCAATTACATATTGGTTTAGTGCCAAATACTTTGAACATCTTTTTATCTGGTTTTGTTTAATTCGTTTTTTAAAAATATTTTTCTGGTTTCTGTGCTGCTTGTATCTTGTGATGTTTTACCTCGCCAATCTTCTTCTTCTCGTGATGCAAAAATTCGATCGACATCGATTTTTATGCATACTTCACACAAATCTCTGCTTTCGACGTTCCCGTCTGATTTGGCTTTCGTAACTACTTCACACAGTTCACAAACGATCGTTTTTGATTTCATCTCTATTATGTTATATTCTGTTTCCTTATCCTCCGATTTGTTTGAAGTATCTTTGATCGAACTGTCAATGATGTCCACTGAAGGAGAAATCGCATCGTTCGATTCATCTTCCTCTTGTTCGATAATATTTCCAATGGAGGTATCGACAACTGAATGATACTCGCTTGAAACATCTGCCAAAATAATGTTACATAATACTGTAATCACACCGAATGCATAAATAATACGTACCAACTGTTTTCGCATCAGCGATATGCATTCGACCGTTTATATTGGCAATTTGTAATTCGAGAAACTCATCTGCTCTGATAGGCTTAGGTTTTTTAAGGAAATGAGTTTTCACATAATTGAAATCACTTTCTGATGGCGCACTACTTGCAGGCACACGGCCATAACCGTATTGGTCTCTGAGGATGCAGGACCATAGTGGCAGCCACCGAATGTCTTTTAGAAGTCTATCCGCTAATTTCGGCATGTAATGTGCGTTGGTCCTATCCCCTCCTGTATTGCTTAATGATTTGGCCTCTTCGTGTAGTTTATCTCCCCATACTTTCTACGAGTTTTCGGTGAAAGTGTCATTGAAAAGAGTTGGATTTCTTGCAGTAGCAATTTCTTTGGTTTCTTCTTCGTTCTCTTCTCCCTCACTATGCTCCTTTCCTTCATCTTGATTGTCGTCTTTGTCTTCCTTTCTTGTCATGGTTTCTATCCAATTTTGGTTTTTGTTTTTTTTTAATGTCTGGTTTGACATTTGCCCTGTTACGTAGGCCGTAGTGGCTAGCGAAGCCTTTAAATTTGACAACAAAAATTTAGAAGCAACCAAAAAAAAAAGGAACGACCGGAGG
>NW_014332967.1:23225-31297 GCF_000341935.2 Cephus cinctus | reverse complement strand
TTGAGACCATCAAAAACAGGCTCATTGGCAATCTCCCTACTCATCTCTGTTGAGACCACCAATAACAGGCTCATTGGCAATCTCTCTACTCATCTCTGATAGCCGTATTCATAGTCGTTCCTTGAGGAATAAGGATCCCTTGTTCCTCGTTCCTCGTTTCGCGTTTCATAGACCTTCCTTTACAGAACAAGGAGCCTTATTGGCCTCCTTAATTCAAGGGTGGTCTCGAGCTTTCTTGAGGATACCTTCTGCACTGTGATTGGCTATTTCCTTTGATATGTCTAGCGCCACAAGCGGCCCGAGTTAGCAGCTAGCCCAGCTCAGGCAGCAAAGATATATGTTATCAATTATTGATATTGTCGGCTGGTTTTAATAATAAATTTTCTTTCCAGGTGTTGACCTTACGCAGTCCAGGTAAAATTATGAAAAAAAAGACAGTGCGTATTTCTTTTACGTTTCGACCCTCATTGGGGTCATCTTCAGAAATGTTTACTAGGTAAACATATATGAACTGTTAAACAATCATTGGTTAGATTTTGTGAAAAATAGTAGGCCAAACCTAAAGCTATAGTTAATAGATCAGCTATGGCTCTTTTTAACTTTTGGCTAATCCTGCCTTTACAGGTAACACACAACCTCTGTTGGTTTGGCCTACTATTTTTTACACAATCTAACCAATAATTGTTCAACAGTTCGTACATGTTTAACTAGTAATAAAACCTTTCTAAAGATGATCCCAATGAGGGTCGAAACGTAAAAGAAATACGCATTGTTGATTTTTCTTAATTTTACCTGGGCTGTGTAAAGTCAACACCTGGAAAGAAAATTTAAGGAGTATCTTGGCTCCCAATGAGGGTCGAAACGTAAAAGAAATACGCATTGTTGTCTTTTCTTAATTTTACCTGGGCTGCGTAAACTCAACACCTGGAAAGAAAATTTAAGGTTTTTTTGGCTTGGCTTATAGTATAGACTACGCGATCCCTATTGTAAACTCTTTGAAAAAATGCCGCTCGAATAGACAAAGAGGGACTGAGGTGGCGGCCAGTCCTGTCACTGTAGGCAATTACATGTCCCTAAAATATACTGTATTATGTCGCGGCCTAGTGATAAATAATCTCACTAGAATTGAGCGGTGAATTCAAATGAGGGATTAAAATGGAATCACGATTTCTGTCTCCAAATCAGAATTCAATGCTTTCAAATACTCAGTCTGTCATTAACGCATAAATAAGGTATATTCTAAACAATTGAGAGAAAGCTTTCTAGCCGCTACACGTGCATAAACATATGGGATACAAAGAATGTAAGCATGGGCCATTTGTTTATTGCTATCCTAACCGAATGAGTTTCTCAGGAACTCTCACTCCTGGCAATAAATCAAGTCACTTGAGAGTATCGACGGGCTAGCGGAATGTTCGGGTTAGGGATGACGCTGTCCATGTGCTTCCCCAAATAAACTAAGGATAGGGTGTACATGAGTCCTTTGTGCGTAAGACAAGGCCCTCGAGCTTGGGCCCGGACAGCAAGGCGCCACACGCTGAGCCTCCACAAAGGGTGTACATACACATGAATGTGTATGAGTGCGGATGCATGCATGAGAAGTATGAAGGACTGTATCCCTTGGGATCCAGAAGGGCAGTTCGATTTCTGGTCTTGAAGGGTGTACTTCGAGTCTATATCGTAGAGTCTATTAGCTAGATTCAGTTAAGATAGATTGATTTAGACTAAATCACATTATAATTAAAGTAAATAAAGTTAGTTATAGTGCTCTCCAAAAGCACCTGCATTTTTATTCCTAAAGCCTTTATTAGTTGAAAACCCATAACATCACCGTACCAGAAATCAATATATATACAGAGGATTGAACACCGTTGGAGTGCTCATCAGAGCTTTGGTGGCTAACGAGCCCACCTCGCCAGATTTACGCAGTCGAATCTGCCGCGAAAACGACAGTGACGACGATCAGGACGTCACAACCGTCCTTCTGAAAGGGAAAGCTGAGGTGTGAGTATGAAACATAGACGCCTTGGAGATTGAAGGAAGCCTTCATCAAGGCGTCCTTCATCCTTGAGATAAGGACGGACTATGAATACGGGTATAAGTGTCGCTGTTAAGATATTGGATCAAAAAGATGGGTCTATTTTATAAAATTGACACCTTTATTACTGATGTATATTTATTTGTTTAACTTAAACATACAGGGTGTTCCGAAACTACCTGACCCGGCGGGTATAGCGGTGTTCGGGAGACTTCACTGATCACGAAAATGACCTTCCTTTTGTCCGGAAGCTTTTAGTTTTTAAATGGGAGCAGGTCAAAGTTGACCAATCAGAACAAGGCGTCAAGAGAAACATAGGCACCTACGAACTCTGAGTTTTCTTCCCTTGCTTTTGTTTCTCGGTGGCTTGTTTCTTGTTTCCAATAGGCATGTCTTCGGCCGACGTCATCCTGCCCGAAGCCACCGAGAAACAAAAGCGAGGTAAGAAAACTCAGAGTTCGCAGGTGTCTACGTTTCTCTTGACGCCTCCCTCTGATTGGTCAACTTTGAACGGCTCCCATTTAAAAACTATGACCTTCCGGACAAAAAGAAGGTCATTTTCGTGATCAGTGAAGCCTCTCGAACACCGCCATACCCACCGGGTCAGGTAGTTTCGGAACACCCTGTATATTACATACTTCTTAGTCGAAAAACGCAAGAAAAATCAAATGCATATGATAGCAAGAATTTAAATTCCTACTGGGGCGTGGTATTCAGCAAAACAGGGTGTTACACATAATGGGACTTTACAAATGGAACACCAGTAACGGGATTCTTTCCTGATCTTGTGTTTATAACAACGTGCGCACCTTCGGGTAGGATTTTTTAACATCTAAAAACTTACATACATTTATTCCATCTGTAGATGGAATAAATGTATTTCTTAATGACGTTTATAAGATGTCCTTTGCGGATTTACGATTTCTATTACATGGAAATGGCGATTCACGATGTCTGTACTACGTATTTCTAACATTTCAGCATCGTGTGAGTTACTTGATGTCTCATTTAAATGCTTTCAAATGGAGAAGAATAACGGAATATAATATTTTTGTTGTTCGTCTTAAAGTATAATAACTGAGTATCATATTCTATTTAATGTTTGAAATTACAATAAGCTTCATCAGCGGGACATCCATTTGGATGATTCTGGTGGAACCAGCAAATTTTAACTTTCCTAATTATTCCTAAATTGCCTTTTCTTTTAACATTTCTAATTGGTTTAATTCCAGGCATTTTGAACTGGACCTTGCCTTCTCTAACTTCAAATATATGTCCGTTATTTTTTAATAACGTCTGAAGTCCTCCACACTCACTTTTTAATTGCTTTAATAAAGAAAGTGGTATCATATTAGCTATTTTATTTATTTCAATGAGACCTCCAGCATTCCATGTAAAGTCGGGTCTTCCCTCGATTGATATCATGCGTGTTCTTTTTAACAATTCCTTAGTGACAATGTTTACGATATCGGCAATGAGATTCTTATCCAATTGCGTGCAATTCCTGACTTTTTCTATGACCTCTCTTGGTATGAAATTCTGTGTCCAACATTGATCATGAATAGCACTTTTTTCGATAACAAAGTTTTGATTTCGTTTTGCAGACCGTGCTGCAATGATCTCTTGAATGATTCGATCTTGTAACTCACTGGATGAATGTGAATATGTTCGTTCCCAACCAATTAGACATATTCTCTTCGTAGACGGTATTCGTAATTTATCCACGTTAGTCTTAAAACCGCATTGTGTGCAGACATTATTCAAATATTGCATATATTCGGAGTACTGACTCATAGCCGCACAATCTCTCTGATATTTTTGACCATCAAATTCATAAGCGCAACAGGGCAATAGGAAGAAACGACAATTATAAGAACTGCGTGCTGCTATTACTGGAATCCATGGTGTCAGTTCGTCTGAATGATTACCGATAAGCCATTCAGTATCGGGAAACAAGCTGGAGGAAGATGGTACTATTGTTCGCACCTATGACAAAAATAAAAACCTGTGTTTTTTTGCACCATATAGTAAAACGCTTATTTTTAGAATACCCACCTCTAGGTGTGTTGTTTTTGGAAATAAATCCCAGATTTTTCGTTTGCGTAAATCGATTCCCAGTCCTGGATGTCCTTCGCTGGCTAAAATGTGCACCAGCAAACCATTTCCGCAGCCCAGATCAACAAACGATTGTTTATTAAGGATGCCTTTTTCTATTCTTTCCTTTTCCCATAGCAGAAGTAGATATGTGGCGATGGCGACATCCTCATACACGAACTTTATAGGATCAGTTGTTTCTGGCCAAATTTTCACCATTTGTGTGCCATACTTCTTCTTAAGGTTGTTATACAGAGTCATATACTTTTCAGAAGATATTAGATTTAAAGAGATTACTCTTACACTATTACAGGGCAAAGTGCTCATCATCCACTTTATTAAACGCGTAAACAATTGTTCTTTCAACCATTTTATGCTCTGTTCATTTTCAACATTTTCTGAATTGTTGATATTAATAGAAATATAACCAATATCTTCAAATTGTATTCTATATGGCCATTTAAGGCCTAATGTATGTTTTTCAGCATAAATAATTTCATGAAGATAAGTAATACTGTGAGCTGCTTTGTCAAGTATTGTAAGTTCGAAAGTCGTTGAAAATTTTTCTGTACTGCGAGGTAATAATTTATTAACAACTATGTAAATTCCCTTATTTTCAGCAGCAGTAATATCAATATTACTGCAATTGTTCACTTGAATATCAGCATAATTGAAAACATTTAATAAGACATCTCCATCAATATTACTTGGATTTTCTTTAAAAATATTACATGTTTCATGAAGCTTTTCTTTCCATGTTGGTAATGAAATTGATTTTTTACTTTGCACTTCTGCAGTCAATATCTTAGTAGAAGCTAAAATCCTACGATTCACTGTGTGAGGACTATTTAGCCATATATATATACCTTTCCAAAATTGAGAAATATCTACATTGATTTCCTGGCTAATAATTGTCTTAAAATCCATTGCAATAAAACTATGATCAACTATCTAAATATCATTAGCAAGAAAGACTCATTCTTTTTAATTTTAGTGTTACTGTTTTTCATACTGAAAAAACAAAGGTATAATTAAAATCAGTTTCTTTTTAAAGAGAAATAAAAATTAAATAAACTTTCAAATACCTTTTGCACAATCCACTTAGCATCATCTAATGCTCTTTGTATAATTTGTTTAACACGTTCTGGATCTGGTTCATAAACATGTTGCTTGAAATTCTAGAGAAAGATAAAGTTGATTCAAAAATTAAAAACTATATTAAAGTATTGCCCAGTGACAAAAGTATTGGATTGGCCAAAAAGTTCCTCCGGTTAGCATGTTTTTATATTGCCAAAAAGCTCACAAACTTTCTGTCCAACCTAATGTAATCACCTTAAAACATTAATGATCGCATGAAAAATAATTGAAGGTTAGTTTTTAGCAAAATAGATCGCGCACTCTTGAATTTTGGAATAATTCCGTGAATGATAGAAACTATTCTTAATAAAACCACGATTGGTTACTCACTTGTTTAATAGAATGTTTGTAAAATTCTTTAGCTCCATGTGGAAGTTTTTGACATTCCCGTAATAAAAACTTGTACAGTAATTTTGGTGAGTCTATTGCCGATGTTCGTAAAACTGCACTACCCATCACCATTTTTGTCTTTTACAAAAAGTATTAAGAAATTGTTAATTATGTAAAATTAATAACTTTTCATTAATTTCGAAATTTTATCACTTTGAGACTTGTAGAACTGTTTCACCCTCGTACGCTGTGGAACTATAACCTTAATTCATTGGAAATGGTACAGTAGTAAATCCCCAATTTACACGGATTGGAGTTACGTGGGATTTATAGATACGCAGTCTAAATTTAACATATCGTAACTACCATTTTAAACGACATATATGTCAAAAGCAATATTTAAGGACAATTTAACTTATGTAGATTGTTATACATAAATGTGGAAACTTTCGGAACAAATTAATCGCGTACTGAAGTCAAAGATTTATTATTGTATCTAGTATTAGAATGCGAGATTGATAGGGGCCTGAGCGGAAGACAGGGTAAGTTCAATTTATCAACCTAAACAGCTAAAAATCAAGCAATAAATCGTTTGTGCAAGCATTTTTACGTGTTCGGAGCAGTATAGGTGTGTTCGAAAATGAGCCAAGAGCGCATAGTGCTTCTCTGTTTATTGCAAGCATTTGCTTAAGACCACGGTCTTAAAGGTATAAGGTATATTATTCTCTTACACTTATTCTCTTACACTATTCTCAGACCACGGTCTTACACAAAGATCTTGCAACTCCCTTGGAGGGGTAGTCTTCTTAGGGGTAAACTGCAGTATACGACTCCGAACTGAAGTTGGCTGCTAGTGACTTAAATTTTTAACGTAGCGCCATCTATCAAATGTAATGCGAATTACATAGAATAGTGGCGCCACCTGATGGGAAAAAAGCGCATCTATCTTTAAAAATTTGAAATGAATATATTTTTACTGTTATCATATATATTATCTTGTTATAAAAATATATTTTCACGAAATATGATCTAGTAATCGCAATATTCCATGTTTGGAGATTTTTTTCGTTTAATTTTCGTGCTACGCCACACAGGTTTGCACCTATTATGTATACATATATTTTGATATGAAGATATTATTACATATTTTTATATTAAATATGTATATATTTAATTCATAATTAATATTATTTACAAATATAAGAATGTATAAGTGCAAGCTCGTGATTGTACATTGAGCATTAAATTTGATCCACTGCTTCGAGATTTTTTTCTACAATATATCGTTTGCTTTCGTAAAACATGTAGAAGCATGATTTTCGTTAGCAGCTCACAAAGCGCGTAACACAAGTGTTCTATTATTTCTTTTGCTTAAATTGGACTGTGTGTGATCGATTGCAATGGTGATACGGTTGGTAGATTTGTTCAAACTAGGTTAGAAACCTTCTTTTGAGGTAATCACCTTTGCACAAAGGTACGGACTCATAGCTCGGACTTTCAAGTGTCCAGTGTGCGATAAGGACATGATTCTATGCACTGCTGAATTTTTTTCGGACAAATATCGTTGGCAATGTCGTAGCTTTTGAGGTAATCACCTTTGCACAAAGATACGGACTCATAGCTCGGACTTTCAAGTGTCCAGTGTGCGATAAGGACATGATTCTATGCACTGCTGAATTTTTTTCGGACAAATATCGTTGGCAATGTCGTAGTTGCAAAACAACGAGATCAGTGAAAACTGGTTCGTTTTTTGGCAAATCGAAGTTATCAATGATCAAAATTTTACAATTGACATATTTTTGGATTCATAAGTACACCCAGATTCTGGCTCAGTGGGAGTTTCAATGTTCCCCGCACACGACGGTCGGCTGGTACTATTTCTGTCGGTTATGGTTAATTTTTTTTCTAATAGGCGGCGTGACTATTCCATGCGATTCACATTATATCCGGCAGATGGCGCTACATCAAAAAACCTAAGTCACTAGCAGCCAACTTCAATTCGGAGTCGTATACTGCAGCAGAGATGAGTAGGGAGATTGCCAATGCAGAGATGAGTAGGGAGATTGCCAATGAGCCTGTTTTTGGTGGTCTCAATTTTTCTCTGGTTTCGGCGCGCCACCTTAGCGGAGGGCCCTCGAAGCAGTTCCACGTTTTTGATTGGTCGAATGAATTCGTATGTTCCTCGAGATCCACGATTTTAAACCGGGTGAACACTCAAATAGGGAGACTTGTATCCAACTTTTTTTTTACAGGATATTACATAAACCGTAGTAATAAGGTAGTCAATACTCTTAATAATCATATGAAGCTCTGGAAATAATAGAGTAAGCAAATAAAACTTAAAAAAAACTCTCGAATGTGGGTAACTACACAAATATAAGTTTGCTAAATAATATATCACAATGACTCGATAGCACACGTGCTTGGTGCTGGATTAATGTCCGAGAGTCTCGAGTTCGAAACTCACGTCTCA
>NW_014332967.1:19403-22264 GCF_000341935.2 Cephus cinctus | reverse complement strand
TTTTTACGCTTTTCATTTTTTTTACCCGATATTAAAAAGTGCCATTTTTTGGGACATTTTTTACTACTTTTCTATTCGGCTGAATAATATTTAAACTATCGAAAAGTGAAACAGCCTGCCATACGTGCGAGCGTTATCAAATTTTTTTTTAATCAGACCACGGCACGTTAAAACAAAAAATGAAATGGAGAAATGTATCTATGTTAGAAATGCAAAAGCATTAAGCGGAAACGAGATTTTTTTCCATTGCTGTCAATTTTTCTCTTACATCTTCATGAGAGTCCGTATCGTAACAAGTGAGGTTGCGCATTTCCACCAGCTATGGATCACTACACATATTTTATTTCGCGTGTGGTTTGTTTAGAACTGCATTATTTTTTTACTTCGCCCTCCTATGCGAGCCAAGCAACACCGGGTCAAAAAAAATTAAACAAAAAAGAAATGAAGAAAAAAAAGTTTTCCTCTCTAGACGTGAACGCGGCACCTTACGATTACGAAGCTGAATCGTTGTCAACGCGCCCAATGCATGTTCTTCATACATGATGATCCATAGCTGGTGGAAATGCGCGGCCTCACTTGTTGCGATACGGACTCTCATGAAGATGTAAGAGAAAAATTGACAGCAGTTGAAAAAAATCTCGTTTCCGCTTAACGCTTTTGCATTTCTAACATAGATACATTTCTCCATTTCATTTTTTGTTTTAACGTGCCGTGGTTTGATTAAAAAAAAATTTGATAACGCTCGCACGTATGGCAGGCTGTTTCACTTTTCGATAGTTTCAATATTATTCAGACAAATAGAAAAGTAGTAAAAAATGTCCCAAAAAATGGCACTTTTTAATATCGGGTAAAAAAAATGAAAAGCGTAAAAACCCATACACTTATTTTATACATATGTATGGTGAGATGAGACAAATAGTATATCTGCTTAGAAATTTTTAGTTTTATACGTTTTTGAGTAGCCTGATTCAATTTAGTCAATTTTTTTATTCATGCCTACGGAAAGATAATTTTATTTTTAATATTTCGAACTATCAGTATGTTCTACCTCGACATAATTGTCCGATAATTCGATGTATTAAAAATGTTATCTTTCCGTAGCCATGAATGATAAAAATTAAATGACAAAAAATCCCTAACCAGATACAATATTTGTTTCATTTCACCATAGAAAATAATTGGTTCTTTTTTATATGCTCATCATTTTATGCCCGAGATTTATAATTGCAATTTTGTTTTTGGAATTTTTTCGTAATGCCTCCTTTATCCGTCTGAATATTATTTATGCTATTAAAAAAGGAAACAGCATAACATAGGTGTTTGTCACAGGTAGGCTCTCGGGAAGAAGAAACGTTCGCTGATTCATGTACCAATTTATTGGATGTATACGATGTAATATAATACAATATTTGTAGATTAATATAATCATATATTTAATGAATCTTAAGTTAACTAAGTGAACCAATAAGCATAGCTGATAATTAAGAAAAAAAATAAAAGGCTTGAGAGACGTGAGTTTCGAACTCGAGACTCTCGGACGTTAATCCAGCACTAAGCACATGTGCTATCCAGTCATTGTGGTATATTGTTTAGCAAACTTATATTTCTGGAGTTACCCACGTTCGAGAGTTTATTTTTAAGTTTTATTTGCTTACTCTATTATTTCCAGAGCTTCATATGGATATTAAGGGTATTGACTACCTTATTACTACGGTTTATGTAATTTCCTGTAAAAAAAAAGGGGATACAAGTCTCGCAATTTGAGTGTTCACCCGGTTTAAAATCGTGGATCTCGAGGAACATACGAATTCATTCGACCAATCAAAAACGTGGAACTAGTTCGAGAGTCTCGTTCAGGTGGCGCGTCGACGCGCCAAAACACAGCTCCAGATTATCACGCGTAGTATTACTATATATACACGACCAATCAAAAACGTGGAACTGCTTTCGAGGGCCCTCCGCTAAGGTGGCGCGCCGAAACCAGAGAAAAATGGCGATCACCAAAATTAGGCTCATTGGCAATCTCCCTACTCATCTCTGCTACATGCGTGTAATATACAACGAGGCTATACCACAGGCTATACACATTTCGTCTGATGCCGAATTCAAAATTTATTTCAAACATGAACTATGACGTGAAGTAGGGTTGCCATCATCTTTTTGCTATGTCGCTGCTACGAAAAGTTGAACGTTGATCAACTTTCCAAAACCGCAGTCCAAGCATTGGAATCTCCTTAGTAATGAAGTCATGTTTTAAGAAAAATTATGTATTATTATTTTCAATGTAGTATACTTGACTCTATATACGTAGTTAAGGCAAATAACTTATTTTTTAATGCTTTCATACGGTTACCTAATATAAAAAGGCAGAAAATGTAGTTTCGCCGCCAAGATTCCGCTGCTCGCTTCCCGCTTCCCGCTGCTTTCGGTCTGAATGAGCCCTAAAAGTTAAAATCCCCCAAAAATCACTTAGGTGTACAGTATGCCATTAAACATTTTCTACGACGCAATATATTTTTCTGATTAGCGACATCATAATGCATTTACATATTATATCTATGAAAATATAGATTTCAGTGCTTAGAGCTTCTATGTCCCGTTGACCAACAAGAACTTGTGATATCCCCTAAAAAACACTTACGTGTAAAAAACTACGCCAAGTACAGGATTGCTGTGAATTCCTCTAACCAAAAGTATTGATATCATATTATTGAGGCCAAGTACATAAGTCACTACATGTTTTCGTATTATATGATTTAGCACTGGCCCATCATTTTAATTATATTTTCAATTGTTCCTATAACGTTTTCGCTACTCTTTTATGTTACTGCTGCTTCCCGTATTTAATTATGATTTAATGG
>NW_014332967.1:17266-19238 GCF_000341935.2 Cephus cinctus | reverse complement strand
ATTTAATAATTAATAAAACTTTAGCTGATTCCTTATCGAGTACTACTTGGCGGGTCCGTGCCAGGAATTCCAAAGTACTTACTTTGCACGTGCTCATAGTATTCTAATGCTGTATTAATTGTAATTTATATCAAGAAATGCACGGACCCGCCAAGTAGTACTCGATAAGGAATCACCTAAAGTTTTATTAATTATTAAATCACCATTAAACAATAATCAACTACGGGAAGCAGTAGTAATGTAAAAGAGTAGTAAAAACGTTATAAGAAATTTTGAAAATACAATTAAAATGATGGGCCAGTGCTAGATCATATAATAGGCAAACATGTAGTGACTTATGTACTTGGCCTCCATAATCTGATATCAATACTTTTTATTAGAGGAATACACAGCACTCCTGTACTTGGCGTAGTTTTTTACACGTAAGTGTTTTTTAGGGGATATCACAAGTTCTTGTTGGTCAACGGGACATAGAAGCTCTAAGCACTGAAATCTATATTTTCATAGATATAATATGTAAATGCATTATGATGTCGCTAATCAGAAAAATATATTGCGTCGTAGAAAATGTTTAATGGCATATAAATATAATTTGTAAGTCCCTTTAGAAATGCATAAAGATATATACAAATTCTTAAAGAAAATGTCATTTTGGGAGCGGAATACCTGGATACCCTGGACTTTTACATGCGACACCTAGATACGGGAAACTACGAAGCGGAATACCTGGAAAACCTGGACTGCCACATCCAGTACCTAGATACAAGAAACTACGGAGCGGAATACCTGGACACCCTGACCTTCCACGTCAGACACCTAGACGCAGGAAACTACGGAGCGGAACACCTGGACCCCTGGACTTCCATATCCAGTACCTAGATACAAGAAACTACGGAGTGGAACACCTGGACACCCTGGACTTCCACATCCAGTACCTAAATACAAGAAACTACGGAGCGGAATACCTGGACACCCTGACCTTCCACGTCAGACACCTAGACGCAGGAAACTACGGAGCGGAACACCTGGACCCCTGGACTTCCATATCCAGTACCTCCTGGACACCCTGGACTTTTACATGCGACACCTAGATACAGGAAACTACAAAGCGGAATACCTGGAAACCCTGGATTTCCACATCCAGTACCTGGATAGAAGAAACTACGGAGCGGAACACCTGGACATCCTGTATCTCTAAAAACTATCACCTAAAATACGAGAAACTATGCCGATACACACATATACATACATCCATACACGCGCGCTCCACATGAATGTTATTAAAAACTTAATAATTCTATACTGTTGTAAAAGCACCCTTATACTAACTGGAAATTCGGTATGAATGGTAGCTTCACGTATAAAGTGTATTAGATTGTGTTGTGTATTCGTAAATTACTAACACCATACAGAGTACAAATAGGTAAAGAAGGTAAAGCAGTCAGCGAACAGTAGCTTCACATATAAAGTGTATTTGATTGTGTTGTGTATTCGTAAATTACTAACACCATACAGAGTACAAATAGGTAAAGAAGGTAAAGCAGTCAGCGCCATCTGTCGTGTAAAAAATGCGATAGGCGTGCGAAGACGACGACGGCGACGACGACGATGACGACGACGACGGAACTGAAATAAAATATTCTCGCTCGCCATTTCAATACGCCCTGATCTCGTACACTAATCGTATTGAACTTGGTGGCAATCGCTTCAGAACCTTCAATTCCTATAGTGAATGTATCAATAACTTTTCCTCATATATAGCGGTTCATAAGATATTTCGTTCCAAACACAGGTACAAGAGATGCTTCGAGTAAAGAGTCTCGGCGGGCCATGCCCCGTACGGCGGATTGCCTGTACTGTACTGTACTGTACAAGAGACTCGGTCGAGTTTCGCGCCAAGTACAGGCAATCCGCCGTACGGGGCACGGCCCGCCGAGATTCTTTACTCGAAGCATCTCTTGTACCTGTGTTT
>NW_014332967.1:4468-16725 GCF_000341935.2 Cephus cinctus | reverse complement strand
CCTACACCTAGATACAAGAAACTACGGAGCGGAACACCTAGACACCCTTGACTTCCACATCCGACACCTAGTTACAGAATACTACGGAGAGGAGCATCTGGAAATCCCATATCTCTAAAAATTGTCACCTAAAATACGAGGAACTATGTTAAAGCACACACATACACACATACGTACACGCATACACACGCGCTCCACATGAAAGCCTTAATAATTCTATACTATTGTGAAAGCAGCCTTATGTCAACTGGAAATTCGGTGTGAACGGTAGCTTCACGTACAAAGTGTATTTGATTGTGTTGTGTATTCGTAAATTACTAATACCATTCAGAGTACAAATAGGTAAAGAAGGCAAAGCAGTCAGCGCCATCTGTCGTGTAAAAAATGCGATAGGCGTGCGAAGACGACGACGGCGACGACGACGATGACGACGACGACGGAACTGAAATAAAATATTCTCGCTCGCCATTTCAATACGCCCTGATCTCGTACACTAATCGTATTGAACTTGGTGGCAATCGCTTCAGAACCTTCAATTCCTATAGTGAATGTATCAATAACTTTTCCTCATATATAGCGGTTCATAAGATATTTCGTTCCAAACACAGGTACAAGAGATGCTTCGAGTAAAGAGTCTCGGCGGGCCATGCCCCGTACGGCGGATTGCCTGTACTGTACTGTACTGTACAAGAGACTCGGTCGAGTTTCGCGCCAAGTACAGGCAATCCGCCGTACGGGGCACGGCCCGCCGAGATTCTTTACTCGAAGCATCTCTTGTACCTGTGTTTCGATTCCAATATCTTATGAACGGCTGTATGTGAGAAAAATTTATTGATACATTCACTCTAGGAATCAAGGGTTCTGAATTGATTGCCACCAAATTCAATACGATTAGTGTATAGGATCAGGTCGTCGTCGTCGTCATCGTCTTCGCATGTCCATCGCATTTTTTACACGACAGATGGCGCTGACTGCTTTGCCTTCTTTACCTATTTGTACTCTGAATGGTATTAGTAATTTACGAATACACAACACAATCAAATACACTTTATACGTGAAGCTACCGATCATACCGAATTTCCAGTTAGTATAAGGGTGCTTTCAAAATAGTATATAATTATTCAGTTTTTAATAGTATTCATGTGGAGCGCGCGTACATGGGTGTATGTATATGTGTGCTTCGGCATAGTTCCTCTTATTTTAGGTGACAGTTTGTCCAGGTATTCCGCTTCGTAGTTTTCTGTATCTAAGTGTCGGATGTGGAAGTTCAGGGTGCTCAGGTGTACCGCTTCGTAGTTTCTTGTATCTAGGTGTCGGACGTAGAAGTCCAGAAAAGTGTGCAACAAGCTTTGGCGCTTCGCTCAAACTATAGTATCCTCTCTGATGTTCGCACGGCCTGAGGTACGTAAATAATTCAGCACACTCTCCTCTCTTACGTTTGCCACACGGCTTCAACAAGCTGGAAATGCACGGACCCGCCAAGTAGTACTCGATAAGGAATCAGCTGAAGTTTTGTTAATTATTAAATAACCAGTAAATCGTAATCAACTACGAGAAGCAGTAGTAATGTAAAAGAGTAGTTAAAACGTTATAGGAAATTTTGAAAATACAATTAAAATGATGGGCCAGTGCTAGATCATATAATAGGCAAACATGTAGTGACTTATGTAATTGACCTCAATAATCTGATATCAATACTTTTTATTAGAGGAATACACAGCACTCCTGTACTTGGCGTAGTTTTTTACACGTAAGTGTTTTTTGGGGGATATACCACTAGACTGCTAGCTCGCTTGCTGGATGTGAGGCAAAGTGGAGGGGAGACTGGACGCCATTTTTTGTATGGCATTCCGTATTCCAGGTGGGGAAAGTAAACCTAGGTGAAGTTAGCATTGTAACATTTACTTTTTGAACTTTTTTTGTTGTCAAATAATTGTTGGTTTTATGGTGGTTTTTGTTGGACCAGTTAAAAAATTTGGTTGTTGCCCATTTTTCTGGAAAATGGAAAATAAAATTTGGATTGTGAAGTTAGCCCTAAAAGTCTTATTTTTTATAACAAAAATTTGTTTGTATGGAATCGATGCCAAATTTTTTGGCGGTCACGAATTACCTAATTATAAATTTTGGTGGTAAGCGGTTTCGTTGAAAATAAAAAAAAAGCGTACGCGCACCTGTGGAATGTGAATTTAGCCCCAATTGCATCCTCGATATCTCAAGAAAGCCGCACGATTGGTTGAAAAGCCTTTTGTATATATGGAATGTATTAAAAATCATTCAGCTTCTTACAATTTCACGAAAAATGGAGAACGGGAACTCGGTTTACTAGTTCTTATTTATATTCTCACTACATCATCTTGGAGCATTACGATATTAATGCAAATTTTTCTGCCACAGTTGATTACTCGGATAATCAAGTACTTCTTACAATGCTGCAATTCATCGTTCTCGTATTGTGTCCGAGGGATGAACCAAGTGACTACGTTTTCAGTTAAATCAGTGGTTCCAGTTGCGGCCTATCTGAATTTCTTATTTTCTAGTAAAGGATTGTGATTTAGTAGCTTTAGTAGTTTCTGTAGCTTGAATATTGTGGTACCTCATTGGTTTTATTGTGCCACGTTTATAACATAGGTTGGAGCAATGCCATGTGCTCCATTTCAAGTGAATTCCTCATTTCGGAAAATAAGCTCCACGTCTGTTAGTTTTCAGTATACATTACAGATTTTATATGTAGTAAGTTATCAATGTCAGTGCTCCAGTTTGCCATATCGGTGCGTCACTTTATGCTAATGCAAATCTTTTCCTTAACCTCATTCTGATCATTATAAACTCAAAAAGTAAAAAGTGATCTTATTTCTTTGTATGCCTTTTTAAGGATTTTACATCCCTCTTTCGATTCTATTTTATAGAGACTAGAGTGTTAATATTTGCTGCACTATTCCTAATGCACTATTTACAGACAAGCACAGCGAAACTGCAGGAAACTTGGCAAGTTGGCTTCTGTCGCAAAAGTCATGGCCCTACTCTATTAAATTTTGAAACTATGAAGAATTTTATAGGATACCCCTTCTTTTTTTATTGGTTCAACGTAACTTAACTGTAGCGTTACATTGAGACTCGCCTCCATTCGAGTATACGAATAATAATGCATTTAGCAAACTTTGTAGAACAAATAACGACTATATTATAGATTTTTTTTTTAAATAAAGGACAATAATTTACAATAATGTTTAAAAATGCTTATTAGTATTCATTTCATAATGTTGTAAATATACTTTCAATGTGTTTCACCCATATAAATTTCACATCGTTGTAAAATGATGTGCTACTCCTCGGTTGGACAGATGATTTGTTTGTAATGCATTTCTCCTTCACAGGTTATCTTTCAGATAAAAGATAAAAACACTTGACTGCATCTCAGAATTTTGTAATCCACCGTTCTCGTCTTTTATCCGTACGATCAATCGTGGCGGAGAAACTTGATTTGGGAAAATTCAGCTATTAACTTCGAGTTTATAACAATCTGAGAGGGAGAGAGAAAGAGAACGAGAGAAACGACATGAAGAACATCATCTTAAGAGCATGTGAAATATCTAAGTCGGTAATCAAAATTGTAATAAACTTTGTTCACGGATTTAGCTTATGCGGCCAAAATAAAACTTCCATTCACTGCTGAGATGTTATCCGCTTTCGATGAAACTTTTTCTTCTATCATACACGCTAAAGTTCGTGAAAAAAGTTGATTACAGTTTTTATTATCCCTGTCTGCGCAAATCGGGTATTTTACATGGTCTTAATAAAATGCTAAACAGCTTACACACTAATCGGTAACAGAAACTATAATCCAATAATCTACTCAGAGACGATTGGCGGTTTATTTCGTCTATCTACTCTAGTGGAACCGAATTTCCTTTTTTACATACACGGGTCAAAAACCGCATTAACTATACCTCTGAACTAAATAGATAATTTAATTAATAATGAAAAGAAATCTATGAGCACCCCAGCACAGGTGCGCGTATAGTATTATTATTTTTTTTTAACAAAACCGGTTACCCATACACGGGTCAAAAACCGCATTAAGGGTATTTTACATGGTCTTAATAAAATGCTAAACAGCTTACACACTAATCGGTAACAGAAACTATAATCCAATAATCTACTCAGAGACGATTGGCGGTTTATTTCGTCTATCTACTCTAGTGGAACCGAATTTCCTTTTTTACATACACGGGTCAAAAACCGCATTAACTATACCTCTGAACTAAATAGATAATTTAATTAATAATGAAAAGAAATCTATGAGCACCCCAGCACAGGTGCGCGTATAGTATTATTATTTTTTTTTAACAAAACCGGTTACCACCAAATTCTATAATCTCGTAATCCTTGACCACCAAAAAACTTGGCATTGATTCCATACAAAAAAATTTTTTGTTATAAAAAATAAGACTTTTGGGGCTAATTTCACAATCTAAATTTTATTTTCCATTTTCCAAAAAAATGGGCAACAACCAAATTTTTTAATTACTCCACCAAAAACCACCATAAAACCAACAATTATTTGGCACCAGGAAAAGTTCAAAAAGTAAATGTTACAATGCTAACTTCACGTAGGTGGAAAGTAAATAGGAGACGCCGATCACTTATTCCGTGCCCCACTGAATAGTGTCGGGTGCACGGTCTTACATACAGGTCTTAAAACTCTGGTGGTGGCGGTGGATCACTTAACGATGCCATTCCGAATAGGTGCATAGATTCGCTGTGATCGGGTAATTGTATGGCCGAGGGTCGCGGGATGCCGGGAGGATCACTCCATCTCTGTCCTATTCGTGGTTTCCACGGTGGCATCGCTTGAATGTTGACCATAAGTAGCTACGCGAAACAGTTTATAATGTTTAGCAAAAAGCGTAAATGCCCATAGACTGACTCGATGTGATGAAATACATATACCTATAATCCCAATAAAATCCTAATTATTCTAAATCCAAACAAATGCGAAGACATGAATGATTTTGAAACTTTTATTTTCTCCGTTTCAATTTTTCTAAATTCTTATTATTTGTTTTTGTAGGTTTCCAGTTTTTGATGCATGTAAGTACGGATAGTCATCAACTATTGCTTTTTTCCAATTTTCACAGGTTTGTTTTTCGATCACTATAAAACGGAGATAAGTAAAATAAAAATCATTCTTTCAATTTTATCTATTTTATTCAAATTTTCGCAACATTGCAGTTATTCGAAACAGATAGTGACGCTTTGACATATTTACACTACTACTATAGTATATTTACACTACTTATTCGTTAGTTTTTGTTAAGTGTCTACACGATTGCAAGTTATGTTTATCTGCTGTACCCGATAACAGCGACGCTGTTTGAAACTAAATTCAACTGCAGTAAGCGAGCCCCCCACCACTGAAATTCGAAGAAGTTCCAAGCCTGTATGTAGACCGTGGTCGGGTATCACACCGATACACTAACACACTCACATATTTGCCCTACAAAAGATGGCGGCCAGCCCCCACCACTTTAAAAAAGTTGCCTCACTTCTCTCAATGGCAAGATACTGGAAGCTAACAACATGCTCTCAGCGCTCTCGGCTTATTTTCGAACACACCCACAGTGCTTCAGAGCACGTAAAAACGTTTGCATGAACGGACATAATAATTATACAATTGATCATTATTTTATGAAGTGTCCACGTGTGGTTCTACTTTGCATTATATCAGCCTTACCAGTATTTTCATAAAAAGCCTGAAATTTCAATTCATTGAAACAATGCTGCAGCTTTATCAATGTATGTTTCGTACTTTATCAAGAAAGTTCAAGGGCTCTACAAGAATTATAACTTGTTCATGCAATGGAATAATAAATTATCATACAGCGGGAATAATTGGTACACAATGTTATTCTTTATTTAAAAAACGAGATCTGGATCTTTAACAATAATAGTGTGATCATTGTTTTAGTCATTGGAGATGAAATATTAAAAGCACAAGTCAAGGATACTAATTCACACTATATGTGCAATTTATTATATCAGTGCGGGATCAAAGTAAACAAAGTAAGTTAAGAATTAGATATGTACTAAATATCAATATGTTATACCATGTGTTAATTAGTCTCTAAGATTTCAGTTATTAGTGACAATGTAGATGAAATAGCAAATGAAATCAGAACTTTCACAAATGAATACACATATGTAATTACTTCTGGCGGAATAGGACCAACTCATGATGATGTTACTTATGAAGGTAATTAGATTTGAAAATTATAATTATAATATTTATACTGTGAATAAGTATTAATTTAGAAAACATTACAGCTCTTGCAAAAGCTTTTAATGACTCTTTACATTATCATCCAATTTTGATGGATATTATTAAAAACCAATTTAAAATTCAAAATCCTTTATCTTCAGCATATAAACTGGCTTACGTAAGTTTTTATTGGGACATATTATTTTTAAGATCATTTAAAATATCATGTTTTTAGATTCCAAAAAAGGCCTTATTGAGATTTGGAGTTAATGAGCAAACGAAACAGAATTTAGCTTATCCTTGTATAATACTAAAAAATGTATATGTGTTCCCTGGTTCGCCAGAATACTTTGAAAGGTCATTTGGATCTTTATACAAGGTTAGCATTCACTACATTTATACATTTTTTTTTATTAATTTATGCAATTGTTTTAGGAATTATTTGCTTCTGACAAACATTTTTTCATCGAAGAAGTTTTCATAGATGCAAAAGAGGAATCATTTGCTGATGCACTGTCAATTGTTTCCAAAGAATTTCCATGTATGTCCTTCGGTTCTTATCCTCAGAGTGCTCACAGGTATCTTTTTGTGTTCATTATATGAGTTCAGTACATATTTTAAATATTAGTGAAAAAATACTTCTTGTTCTATAGCTATTACAAAGTACGTGTTACTATAGAAAGCGACAATTTGGATGACGTAAAGAAAGCCAAAGAAAGATTTTTCAATTTAATTCCACAAAACATTTTAGTGAATTATGACCAAACACCTTAGGAGAAAGCTGTTTTGAAATATGAACATTTTATACAAAATTCTAAAGAGAGATTATTGTATGAAGATTCAATTAAAATATTACAGTAAGTTCAGCTCATTCATGCTATTGATGTTTTATTTGAAAATGGTATTAATTTTTATTTTAAAAAAAATATAGAGATATATATACGAATCCTACAAGTGTAGTAATAGGGTTTGATGGTAGTATAGAATCTACAGTACTGTTACATCATGCACATATAGTTATCAATAAACTATCAAGCAATAATGTAAATTTGAAAGCTGTTTATTTAAAACGTGAAAAATCATTTCTGGATGTAGAAAAATTCATCAAGCACACTGTGGAAAGGTAAAGGCATAAGAAGAATTTCAATATATCAGAATTTTCTGATGCACCATATTCAATGATATTCTCCTTATAGGTATAACATAAACATGTTCACATTGAAGGGAACACCACACAGATGCTTAAAGAACTAGTATTATTAAATCCCGAGCTGAAAATTTTATTGATCGGGACAAAGGAGGATAAACCAGAAAATGGAGTATTTCATGATCTAGCTCATAGAAAGTCATTTGAATCAGTTGAAATAAGGTATCCGTTACTAAAATGGACTTATAAAAATGTGTTGACATTTGCTAGATGTCTTTCTTTCTTGTATTGTTCACTCTACGATAAAGGGTAACTCGACCACTAAGGATAGAGGAAAAAGCCGTTGCGAAATAAAAAAATATGATTTCCTTATTTCTTCACAGATATACATGGATTCGCGATCGGGATAATACGAGACCAAATTCGAACTTGCTCTTCAATAAGGATTCTTTGTCCAATATTTACTATCCTGCATATACGTTACAAGATCTAAAACTTGAGAGAGCTGGCGGAATCTCTAAACGCATGCCTCTTACCGATTCTTAGTTATAAAGTTATCTTAAATTATTTATTCATATAAAAATAGTTAGAAAGTACCTATGACCGCACACATCCGTTGAGACGTTTCGCGATTTTAGAGGATTGAGAATCACGAGACTTTTTTAAAGGGTTTGTGCACTGGACGGGCGTCTTGATAGGAAACAATACTTGGTTTTTAAAATTAAATAATCTTACTATATAGTCTTATAATTTACATGCTAGAAAGTCACTTAATTGCTACTTCATTCTCACACACACACACTTACAATTGGTGTACAGTTATATTATTGTATCGCAGGCGATAAAAAGTGTGTTTGTTTACCTTTTCACTATACTAGCTTCTAAGACCGGAAAATAGATAGCCGGGGCTATAATACAGCAGACTGCACAACACACAAGTACATAAGTCACTACATGCTTGCCTATTATATGATCTAGCACTGGCCCATCATTTTAGTTGTATTTTCAAAATTTCCTATAACGTTTTCACTACTCTTTTACATTACTACTGCTTCCCGTAGTTGATTATGATTTAATGGTTATTTAATAATCAATAAAACTTCAGCAGATTCCTTATCAAGTACTACTTGGCGGGTCCATGCCAGGAATTCCAAAGTACTTACTTTGAACGTACTAATAGTATCCTAAAATTATATGTTTGTTATTAAGTTTTTACCGTGATTATTTTTAACGAGTTATTGTTAATAAGCTCTATATAGAAAGATGACATTGGTTTTCAGTTTGATGGCTGGCATAATGAACGCAAATTTATATCAAGAAATGCACGGACCGGCCAAGTAGTACTCTATAAGGAATCTGCTAAAGTTTTATTAATTATTGAATTACCATTAAATCATAATAAACTACGGGAAGCAGTAGTAACGTAAAAGAATAGTGAAAACGTTATAGGAAATTTTGAAAAAACAACTAAAATGACGGGCCAGTGTTAGATCATATAATAGGCAAACATGTAGTGACTTATGTACTTGGCCTCAATAATATGATTTTAATACTTTTTTTTAGAGGAATACACAACTCCCCTGTACTTGGCGTAGTTTTTTACACGTAAGTGTATTTTGGGGGATATCACAAGTTTTTGTTGCTCAACGGGACATAGAAGCTCTAAGCACTGAAATCTATATTATCACAGATATAAAATCAAAATGCATTATGATGTTGCTAATCAGAAAAATATATTGCGTTGTCGAAAATGTTTAATGGCATATAAATTTAGTTTGTAAGTCCCTTTTTCTAGAAATGTATAAAGACATATACAAATTTTTAAAGAAAATGTAATCTTCAATGCATATAAGCGTCGTTAATGGTGTCCAGCTTGTTGAAGCCGTGTGGTAAACGTAAGAGAGGAGAGTGTGCTGGATTATTTACGTACCTCAGGCAGTGCGAACATCACAGAGGATACTATAGTTTGAGCAAAGCGCCAAAGCGGCGCTCGTTACACACTTTTCTGGACTTCTACGTCCGACACCTAGATACAAGAAACTACGGAGCGGAAAACCTGAACACCCTGAACTTCCACATCCGACACCTACATACAGAAAACTACGAAGCGGCATACCTGGACACACTGAACTTCTACGCCCGATACCAAGATACATGAAACTACGGAGCCGCACACCTGGATACCCTGGACTTCCACATCCAATACATAGATACAAGAAACTACGGAGCGGAACACCTGAACACCCTGAACTTCCACGTCTGATACCTGGATGCAGGAAACTACGGAGCGGAACACCTGAACACCCTGAACTTCCACGTCTGATACCTGGATGCAGGAAACTACGGAGCGGAACACCTGAACACCCTGAACTTCCACGTCTGATACCTGGATGCAGGAAACTACGGAGCGGAACACCTGAACACCCTGAACTTCCACGTCTGATACCTGGATGCAGGAAACTACGGAGCGGAACACCTGAACACCCTGAACTTCCACGTCTGATACCTGGATGCAGGAAACTACGGAGCGGAACACCTGAACACCCTGAACTTCCACGTCTGATACCTGGATGCAGGAAACTACGGAGCGGAACACCTGAACACCCTGAACTTCCACGTCTGATACCTGGATGCAGGAAACTACGGAGCGGAACACCTGAACACCCTGAACTTCCACGTCTGATACCTGGATGCAGGAAACTACGGAGCGGAACACCTGAACACCCTGAACTTCCACGTCTGATACCTGGATGCAGGAAACTACGGAGCGGAACACCTGAACACCCTGAACTTCCACGTCTGACACCTAGACACAGGAAACTACGGAGCAGAATACCTGGACACCCTGGACGTCCACATCCAGTACGTAGATACAAGAAACTGCGGAGCGGAACACCTGAACACCCTGAACTTCCACGTCTGACACCTAGACACAGGAAACTACGGAGCAGAATACCTGGACACCCTGGACGTCCACATCCAGTACGTAGATACAAGAAACTGCGGAGCGGAACACCTGAACACCCTGAACTTCCACGTCTGACACCTAGATGCAGGACACTACGAAGCGGAATACGTGGACATCCTGGACGTCCATATCCAGTACCTAGATACAAGAAACCCTGAACTTCCACGTTTGACACCTAGATGCAGGACACTACGAAGCGGAATACCAGGACATCCTGGACGTCCATATCCAGTACCTAGATACAAGAAACCCTGAACTTCCACGTCTGATACCTAGATGCAGTAAACTACGAAGCGGAATACCTGGACACCCTGGACTTCCACATCCAGCACCTAGATACAAGAAACTACGGAGCGGAACACCTGAACACCCTGAACTTCCACATCTGACACCTAGACACAGGAAACTACGGAGCGGAATACCTGGACATCCTGGACGTTCACATGCAATACCTAGATACAAGTAACCCTGAATTTCCACGTCTGACACCTAGATGCAGGAAACTACGCAGCGGAATAACTGGACACCCTGGACTACCCAATCCAATACCTAGATACAAGAAACTACGGAGCGGAACACCTGAACACGCTGAACTTCCACGTCTGACACCTAGATCAGAGAGATTTCCACGCCCGGCATCTAGATACAGAAAAGTACGAAGCAGAACACCTGGACACCCTAGACTTCCACATCCGACACTTAGACAGAGCAAACTACGGAGCGGAACACCTAGACACCCTGGACTTCCACATCTGACACCTAGATACACGAAACTACGGAGCGGAACACCTGGACACCCTGGACTTTCACATCTAACACCTGGACACAGGAAACTACGGAGCGGAATACCTGGACACCCTGCATTTCCACGCCCTGCACCTAGATACAGTAAAGGATGGAGCGGAACACCTGGACATCTTATATCTCTAAAAGCTATTATCTAAGATACGAGAAACTATATCAAAGCACACACGTACACCCATGACGCGCGCTCCACATGAATCCTATTCTAAAAAAGTCATGTTACATTTTATCGAATTGCGATATTAGAATTGTTGTCGCATTATTCGGTTCGTGATTGGCTGTCGGTGTCGTCGGTCGATGAGTGTCACACCATCGGCGCTTCGTGTCCAAGTTCACGGCATGTATGTACCAGAGATGAGTAGGGAGATTGCCAATGAGCCTGTTTTTGGTGAAGGCAATTTTTCTCTGGTTTCGGCGCGCCACCTTAGCGGAGGGCCCTCGAAGCAGTTCCACGTTTTTGATTGGTCGTGTATATATAGTAATACTACGCGTGATAATCTGGAGCTGTGTTTTGGCGCGTCGACGCGCTACCTGAACGAGACTCGAACTAGTTCCACGTTTTTGATTGGTCGAATAAATTCGTCTGTTCCTCGAGATTCACGATTTTAAACCGGGTGAACACTCAAATTGCGAGACTTGTATCCACCTTTTTTTTTACACCACGTTTTTGATTGGTCGAATGAATTCGTATGTTCCTCGAGATCCACGATTTTAAACCGGGTGAACACTCAAATAGGGAGACTTGTATCCAACTTTTTTTTTACAGGATATTACATAAACCGTAGTAATAAGGTAGTCAATACTCTTAATAATCATATGAAGCTCTGCAAATAATAGAGTAAGCAAATAAAACTTAAAAAAAACTCTCGAACGTGGGTAACTACACAAATATAAGTTTGCTAAATAATATACCACAATGACTCGATGGCACACGTGCTGGCTGCTGAGTTAACGTCCGAGAGTCTCGGGTTCGAAACTGACACGTCTTACCTCTCTTTTCTTTTAATTATCAACTATGCTTATTGGTTTACCTAATTAACTGAAGTTTCATGAAATACATGATAATATTAATCTACAAA
>NW_014332967.1:4052-4312 GCF_000341935.2 Cephus cinctus | reverse complement strand
GCTGTTTCCTTTTTTAATAGCATAAATAATATTCAGACGGATAAAGAAGGCATTACGAAAAAATACCAAAAACAAAATTGCAATTATAAATCTCGGGCATAAAATGATGAGCATATAAAAATGAACCAATTATTTTCTATGGTGAAATGAAACAAATAATGTATCTGGTTAAGGATTTTTTGTCATTTAATTTTTATCATTCATGGCTACGGAAAGACAACATTTTTAATACATCGAATTATCAGACAATTATGTCGAGG
>NW_014332967.1:0-3921 GCF_000341935.2 Cephus cinctus | reverse complement strand
AAATATTAAAAATAAAATTATCTTTCCGTAGGCATGAATAAAAAAATTGACTAAATTGAATCAGGCTACTCAAAAATGTATAAGACTAAAAATTTCTAAGCATATATACTATTTATCTCATCTCACCATACATATGTATAAAATAATTGTGTGGGTTTTTTACGCTTTTCATTTTTTTTACCCGATATTAAAAAGTGCCATTTTTTCAGACGTTTTCTACTACTTTTCTATTCGGCTGAATAATATTTCAACTATCAAAAAGTGAAATAGCCTGCCATACGTGCGAGCGTTATCAAATTTTTTTTAAAATCAGACCACGGCTCGTTAAAACAAAAAATGAAATGGAGAAATGTATCTATGTCAGAAGTGCAAAAGCGTTAAGCGGAAACGAGATTTTTTTCCATTGCTGTCAATTCTTCTCTTACATGTGAAGGCATACAATGTTGCAAGCGAACTGAAAACATTCCCGCGGCTTCTGTGAGCCAAATATTTTTCAGTTATGTATAAGAATAGCTAGAGAAATACGTAGGGAAATTAAAAAAGTACGTCTAAAATCAAAGTTCTGATTAGACCTTCTGCAGCTATCCTTATATAGAATTGAAAATTATTTGGATTTTTGTTTCAGGTCAAACCTCCAAAAAATAATTCGTCCAGCCGCAGAACACTGTTATGAACAAAAGGTTTTTTTGGATAAGATGCGAAGTCACCATTTTGAAAAAAAAATTGTAGTATACTCTTAAAATCATGTACACTGAGCGTCATTAATAGGTCCATCTTTTAGTGCAGTGAGGTAAGAGAGGAGACTGGGCGGTGCCTGCTCACGTACCTCTGCCTGTGCGTGCAACGCAGAGAGCACTACGGTGCGAGCGAGATGCCAGAGCGTCGCTCGGTGCATCCTTGTTGCACAGCACGAGTGTAAGCGAGACGGCAATGCGGCCCCTCACTCGCAATAGGGAGCTTGGTGGGGCATCTTCTCCTACGTTGTCGACCAGGCTAGCTAGCGCCAATGTCCCACCAAGCTCCCAGGTACGACTCAGTGGGACTCATGCATTGCCGTCTCACTCCCACTCATGCGTTCGAACAGAATGTACCGTACGACGCTTTCGCGTCTCGCTTGCACCATAGCGCTAGCTACGTTTCACGCACCTATCCTGGTACATACGTCCGTCAAACAGTCACTGTCCACTCTTTTCTCTTATCTCACCGCACTGCATCAACAAGCTGGACAACATTAATGACGTTCAGTGTACAATAAATTCATCTAAATAGACTTTATATTACATATGCTGTTTCTCAATAATAATTGACCACAATTTTTTATTTTTTTGAGCCGTCAGAATGGCATTACTTCTTAAAAAAATTAAACAAAAAAGAAATGAAGAAAAAAAAAGTTTTCCTCTCTAGATGCGAACGCAGCACCTTACGATTACGAAACTGAATCGTTGTCAACGCGCCCAATGCATGTTCTTCATACATGATGATCCATAGCTGGTAGAAATGCGCAGCCTCACTTGTTGCGATACGGACTCTCATGAAGACGTAAGAGAAAAATTGACAGCAATGGAAAAAAATCTCGTTTCCGTTTAACGCTTTTGCATTTCCAACATACATACATTTCTCCATTTCATTTTTTGTTTTAACGAGCCGTGGTCTGATTAAAAAAAAAATTTGATAACGCTCGCACGTATGGCAGGATGTTTCACTTTTTGATAGTTTAAATATTATTCAGCCGAATAGAAAAGTAGTAAAAAACGTCCCAAAAAATGGCACTTTTTAATATCGGGTAAGAAGAATGAAAAGCGTAATAAAATTTCCCAATTTCATTTTTTGTTTTAATTTTATTTCCCAAAAAATTGCACTTATTAATATCGGGTAAAAAAAATGGAAAGCGTAATAAACCCACACAATTATTTTATACATATGTATGGTGAGATGAAACAAATAGTATATCTGCTTAGAAATTTTTAGTTTTATACATTTTTGAGTAGCCTGATTCAATTTAGTCAATTTTTTTATTCATGCCTACGGAAAGATAATTTTATTTTTAATATTTTGAACTATCAGTATGTTCTACCTCGACATAATTATCTGATAATTCGATGTATTAAAAATGTTGTCTTTCCGTAGCCATGAATGATAAAAATTAAATGACAAAAAATCAGTAACCAGATACATTATTTGTTTCATTTCACGATACAAAATAATTGGTTCATTTTTATATGCTCATCATTTTATGCCCGAGATTTATAATTGCAATTTTGTTTTTGGTATTTTTTCGTAATGCCTTCTTTATCCGTCTGAATATTATTTATGCTATTAAAAAAGGAAACAGCGTACCATAAGTGTTTGTCACAGGTAGGCTCTCGGGAAGAAGAAACGTTCGCTGATTCATGTACCAATTTATTGGATGTATACGATGTAATATAATACAATATTTGTAGATTAATATTATCATGTATTTCATGAAACTTCAGTTAATTAGGTAAACCAATAAGCATAGTTAATAATTAAAAGAAAAGAGAGGTAAGACGTGTCAGTTTCGAACCCGAGACTGTCGGACGTTAACTCAGCAGCAAGCACGTGTGCCATCGAGTCATTGTGGTATATTATTTAGCAAACTTATATTTCTGTAGTTACCCACGTTCGAGAGTTTTTTTTAAGTTTTATTTGCTTACTCTATTATTTCCAGAGCTTCATATGGATATTAAGGGTATTGACTACCTTATTACTACGGTTCATGTGATATCCTGTAAAAAAAAAGGTGGATACAAGTTTTGCAATTTGAGTGTTCACCCGGTTTAAAATCGTGGATCTCGAGGAACACACGAATTTATTCGACGAATCAAAAACGTGGAACTAGTTCGAGAGTCTCGTTCATGTAGCGCAACAGTTTCAATAATACAGCCGCTAGTTTGAGAACAATTGTATAGTTTCGGGTCGGACCTCAAAGTGTTTTCAATATAACGTATGTTTTGAAGCCCATAAAGCGACTGTCACACGAAATTTGTTTACTTATTTTTAATGCTACACATCCGGAGTTCTGATGAGCTTAGAAAGTGTTTCGTTAAGTTAGGTTAGCTTAGGTTAGAATTTCAATGCTGTGATGCGTGACGGTATTAGCTGAAAAAAAACGTTAGCTTGCTATTGTGAATGCCCCTTAATCGCCTGGGTCCTCAAACTATACTTGTTACATGATTACATATATATATATATATATTGTGACGTTATTTTCTCCCTCAAACCGCCTCGTAGCAAGACGATCCGATTGCGCCACAAATGTGAGGGACGAGACTCTAAAGTTTTCCCGGGAAAACGCAAGGAGGAAATCCCTACGATAGGAAAAGCCAAATGGGCGCCAGACGCAACATTGCGTCACGTAACACACGAAACTCCCGAGAAAATTAAGAGGACTCCGGCTAGTAGGAAAGAAACGGAAAGGTATGGTAGAGGGGCGGAGAACGCACAGATGGTAAAGAAAGAAGATTGAGAACGTGACGCGCCGCGGGGATGTCTCCGGTTGATCGGGACTAAGTTCTTGGGGTTCCGACATAATGGAGCTTTGCGACAGACTCAGAGATAAGTCTACACACTCTGGGGTTCGCGGCGACGGAAGTTCACCGCGTTCGTATTGCAATTGCCTGATTAATCGGACTCGTAAGACTGGGGTAATTCCCTGTATCGAAAGATTCCTGCGACGGAGTTCGATTTCTAGTTCCCGGCGGCTAAGTAGAAAAGTCCACGCGTCGTCGTTCACAACACGAGACATACGCCGAGAGCTAGTCCGTACACGTGCACTCGATTAGTACAGGGGGCGACCTTCTAGTTCCACCCGCTGGTAGAGTACACGATACTATAGCGCCTACGATATTATAGGAGATCAAGAGACTCGGTCGAGTCTCGCGCCAAGTACAGGCAACCGGC
>NW_014332966.1:43634-43833 GCF_000341935.2 Cephus cinctus | reverse complement strand
ATTCGATGGGTACAAAGACGCGCGGTAATAACTGAACGTAGTGGTCAGAAATTTTTTGAACTGAGTCGTAGCGGGTGCAAGCGTCATTTTTATAGCGTGCTCCCTACCTCTACCTCTCTATGTGACAAAGAGTGCGAGCGACTTCTGAGAATTATTTATTAAGATAACGCATAGAAGGAACAATCCAGATGGTTAGGAG
>NW_014332966.1:40776-43209 GCF_000341935.2 Cephus cinctus | reverse complement strand
ATCCCACCGCTGCCACCAAATTTGTTGTGCCGTAACGTCTCGGTGACGAAGGAGTTCGTTCGAGAGGTTAGGGCTAAGGTAATTTTTTGGGATCGTTGCCGGTTAAGGAGTTAGAACTCGCGTGAATACAACAAAACAGAGAAGGTTTATTGAAACAATCAAGTGTTGTACAGTTGGTCGACGTACGTCGACTTCGAAAATATAGGCACCGTTCGGTCCTCCTATTTCCTGTACCGAGTCTACTCCACGAGACCACCTTATCCGTTCGGATTTTAATTGTAGACTGTAGATTTTCGGATGTGCAGCTATAAGCTGGACTTCCGAAAAGTGATTATTGTGCGATTTTTAGATTTCCACATATTAGTTGCCAGGCCGCCTTTAGTACTGACTTAGCGCATTGCTGCACGCGTGAACTACTTGGCCTGGCGTTTGTCAATGGGGTCAGGAGACTCCCAGCACAACATACGACAGGAACGGTATGTGAGTTCTTATAGTTCAAATTACACCCCTGATGTGCAGCGCCGCGATATTTGCCTGTAAAATGGCAATGATCACGATGCTTGGCATCCTGAGGTGTAAACGGTTTTTCACAAACATGACAAATCTTGGCCGAGTGAAATTCATTTCTTTGTTTGAAATTTAGAGATTCCATTAGTACGATACGTTTTAGGTAAAACTCTATAACTTGAGCTAATTCCTTTAATTGATTCATAAACCATTCTACGCAATCTTTTCCACGATAAGCTCTAAATTTAGAGATAGAGTCATCAAAGTTACATTGTAAATAGTACGCTATACTGTGTGGAACGTGTCTTTGATAGAGAGTTGTGTTTAACGAATTAGACTTATCCGCAATTGGCTCTGACATACACTCGATGTCCGCATAAACGGCAAACGGAACAGGTTCTTTATACTTATAATTTTTAAATTTCATAATTTTATCTTTTTCATCCGGTAATACGACTCTGCATTTATTTATATTTGTACAATCGAGTCTATGTTTTTCGAAAGAGTTTACTATTGTAAAGTGGCATAAACATCTACTTATAATTTTTAAATTTCATAATTTTATCTTTTTCATCCGGTAATACGACTCTACATTTATTTATATTTGTACAATCGTGTCTATGTCTTTCGAAAGAGTTTACTGTTGTAAAGTGACATAGACATCGATCACACAGTCTGGTAAAACCATGATGTTTTGAAATTTGTGAACTCAGTAAACGGGATAGATTTCGAATCCAAGCAAAGTGATAAACACTACCGTCTTCCATGTCCACGTCATCTCTATTCGAATAAATTTTTGTTTCTAACATGAGTAAATGAATCGCTTCCTTGTTTGACTTTTGCTGACTTAGATAAATTGGTACTATCTCATGACCACTATCATACTCTATACCGTAAACGTTAATTACCAAATCATTCATCTTCTCGAATTTCGAAATGTCCTTTAAGCCAATCGGAAAATTTAAACCTTCATACCTTAGCACTGAGCTGAAGTGAGGGTACGAACCGATAACGCTTACATTATTTTTAACTGGATGAAGAGCTGCTGTGACGGACCAGAGGAAACAATACGGATCGTTGTTTCTAATGTTCACGACTGCTTTCTTACTTTGCACCTCCTTCGGTAATTCGATGAAAGTAGATAGGCCACCGTGTATCGGAATGTATCTGTTGATGTTTACCGCCAAGTTTATAATTTCTACCAATGACCAACCAGATTCCCTTTCTTGAAAGTCTTCAACCTTGGCTAGTAACTTTTCCTTCACATTTCTGTTGAACCAGTCGCTGATATCGGTGGAAAGTAGAACAACTTCGTTCTTAGTGTTGAAGAACTTTAGTTCTTCGACAATCTGACCAGCTTTCATTGTCTCGAATTTACAAGACAATACGACGTTCACCTTCAAATTTCCATCCTTTCGAAGTGCGTTTTTTACTCTCGCAGTAAACAATTTTCTGGAATCTTCCAGGAAACGGCCCAAGTCCTTATGTCGCAAGTTTGCAATGACTCCAGTCCTTATTCTTTCCTTAAAGGCAGATTCCAAGTCATCCCAACGCACTCTGTCACTTCTTCTCTCCTTCACCGTTCCTCCACCTCTTTTTCGAAGTTGTTCGAAATCGTAGAGCTCACGACGGCAACTTAGCACGGACACCCACCTTCGAAGGCTCTGGAGTGTCGGTATTATGTCGGTGTAGGAATCTATATCCAGAACCCCCAAACTTATACTACTATATATATATAACAAAGTTAATGAACAAATGAATATAGTTTATAAGTTAATGCACTGACAACAAACTCTACAAAGATGCTAGTTAAGGAATAACCGAAAACAATTTCGACTGGTACTAGATAAATTAATGAATTGCAATAATTGGAGTAACTGTTAGATGGTATTTTGTGCGAGAGGAATGTAGAACTGTTTTACTAGA
>NW_014332966.1:8922-40429 GCF_000341935.2 Cephus cinctus | reverse complement strand
GAAAAAATTAGGGATGTTGGTTAGCGGGGGTGGATTGTTGGAGTAGGATTAGGAATTGTTACTATTGGTTCAGCTTGACAAATTTTTAAGAAGAAGAGCATGGAGTGGTTAAAGAAATTAATTCATTGGTGCTGGGAATTTTGGCGGGGGTACTCTGCACAAGGGTAAAGGAATTGCTGGATCAGGATTGGATGAGGATGACTTCTTTGTAAATGAATAAGGAGTTTTTAGTGGGGTTTTCCAGGAAGGGTCATTGAGTCATAAAATAAGGAGAGTCCGCATATGCATCGCATAAACAACGTCAATAACAGTCAAACTAAATATGCTTTCTATAAACATTTCCGTTAGGCTCTACTCATTGTCAGTAGACCTAAAACCTATATATTAAATAACCATATCTTTGGGTCGCTATGTGATGAAAACCAGACCCACTGTTCAGTCTTCCCATAGTCCGACATAGACCACGTACGTAGGATCGGATTTTCCACGCGGACGTAACATCCAAATAAATCTTAACTAACATTACCTTTTGTAATTACAATATTAATTAATTATTTCAGTATCCTAACTATTGAAATATTTCAATAACCTTATCGCGATGCGAACTATCAGTTTGCGCTTATGGGAATCGGTCACAGTTACATGTCATTTTTTGAAGAGGCCACACTGCCGTGTCGGTCACTTGCGGCTAACTTCTACTGGTGCGTTTCTACTGACTAACCCTGTATAATAATTACTACTTTCCGATTACGTTTATATTCATTCTTTGCTTACTAACACGCAGCATTCTCTAGGCTGGATCTGCACTAACCCTCTTTGTATTTCGTTATAGGACAATATATTTTTCTTTTGTAATTTGTAAAGCAAAGTCTCACTTTCATTTGTTCCGCCTGATATCTTCCCTACATTCCTAACAGTCGATTCTAGCTCGCACGCGCCTTTCTGGCACGATCTGGGGAACCACATCGTGCAAATTAAGGTTACAATATAGATTGCTGAGCTACTTTCCGGGGTGCTTGATGGTGCGAGATCACATCTAATAGGCATCGATTCTTGAGATCGATTGTAAGGTTATGATTTTTCAGGAAATCAGCCCCGGTGATGGGCTGCTCTACGTCAGCCACGGAGAACTTCCAATTATAGGGTTTGTGTAGTCCTAGCCCACGAGACAGAACTCTGGTGCCGAAAGCCTTAATGGGCGTGCCATTAGCAATGAACATTTTGTAGTCTATGTACATGTTCACTCCCTCGCAGTTTCTTTTCGGTTTGAACGATATCTCTGCCCCGATGTCGATGAGGAAGCCTAAATGATTAATCTTGTTCATGTTCATGGGAAGATTTGATGTAGAGCCATCCCTCAACGCCTCTACTGCGGATAGCTACTGGTGTTTCCCTGGCGTTTGAACGCAGTTGCCCTTGCAGTTACGGGCATTGTCTTCAAGCCTGCGGTGATAAAAGCAAACATAATCTGAAAGATTACTGTTCTTACCTTTACTTGAGGGCTTAATCCGCCAGTTTCTCCGTGACCTGTCACTGCGTGGAGGTCCTGTGACAAACGCTTCAATACATTCCTCAGATTCGGTCTCATGTTGCCATGTGAGGCTTTCTGTCGCGACCTGGGTTAAACGGGGTCCTGCAGCATCCATTATGCGATCTGCTCGAGCTGCGAATTCGTCTAACTCTGTCTCCAGATCGGCGGCTAACAAAATTCTGATTTGTTCTGGCATTTTGTCACGGAACATGTTCTGCAAGGCATCATTTCCTATGCGATCTCCTGCGAGTTGCTTCATTGAGTTCAGTAGCATTAATGGTTTTTGGTCTCCTAATTCCAGTGCTGGTAGCTTGTGTCAACCAACACGTTTGGACTACCCAAAGATTCCTATTTACAATCCTGGAAGCGATTTTGTAGAGAGCACCACAGCTGTCGGCGCGCTTGAGTACTGCTACGCTTGAGTACTGCCACAGGAAATTTCCAGTACTGCCCTACATTAAAACGATAGCGAACTACTATTATCTAAAAGACCGCGTGGAAGATGGGCGCGCAACCGGTCTAACGTTTAAGCTACCTGATAGGATTAATAATCCTAGATCCTGGTGACCCATTATCAATCGATATCTAGGATTGGCGGAAGTAATCGCGATAAGTAATTGACCAATTATAATGGGCGATTAAAGGATCGGGTGGGAGTTTAGCACCCCGGGTGTCGCAAAAAAATACCGAAATCATCCTCTTTTTTGCGTAGACTTCCTCGCTTAGTGGACGCTAACTCCGACCGTACTTTCTCCGGCAACGAATCGAAAGTTATCTCCGTGTTTGAGGATTCATCCTATTCATTTTCTAGTAAGCCGCTCTTCTCGTAACCGGGTGCGAAACTCTTGACATTACCTACGTGTTTAGTTTCTTTACACGCTATCTGGTAGCGTAATAATTACTTTCTCAGGCCGAAGGGAATATTAACAAGCGTCCATCAAAGAGCTTCGATGCCAGAATAATAATTTTACATGGGCTGGTTCGCGAATGACAAGTATAATAGTAATAGTGGTAGTTTTCCCGATCACGGCCATTGCGAAGAGCCTGTTTCGCCTATTATACTTGACCGAACTTTTTACGAAGGTAACTATCTTTTGCGTGGACTAAATCTCGCGGTGGCTGATTACGTCGCACCGGTTCTAATAAGAGCAGCTATTTGGGATAAAATAAATTTTGCCGCAGCTACCTGAGTTATTGCAAATCTCGAAACTTGCGAGAATAGGAGCCAGTCGGTATATATTTTGTTAAACTGTCCAGGATAACTTTGTGCCGTCTAAGACAGAAATAAGCCCGAGTGTCGACCACGCGATTCCGAATCGAATTTTATAATATTATTACTTATTTTATTTTATTATTTCAGTGTATATTTAAACAAAATATTTTCCTGACATGCCTTTTGTGACCCCTTAGGTTTGATCTATAATCCCGTTATTAATATTATTACCTAGAGTACGACAGGATACCTGAAAAGGGACGTGTAAATTCTTAGACCAATTAATATCGAGCGTGCGTGCGCTACGTTACATCCTTTCGAATATTCGTGAGAGCATCGTGCTTTACTACCTTCGTATTCGCGTATTCCCGCTGCCTGTTCGCGGGCTCAGTGAAACATGTATTACCTGCTATCGGTAAGTTGCGTATTCGCTACCTCCTTTAGCTCTCTCGTACCTTTATCGGATGTTCTTGTGATTCTTTTATGCCATTGCCGGGTGCAATACATTGTTAAATTTTTGGTTACGAAATCTAGTTTACGGTTCTTGTTATCTAAGTACCCCGCTCCTCTCCAGTACCTTTCAAGGGTGCAAACTAGTACTAACGTCAAACTATTTGCGCGCCATTCTTTTAGTCAGTAGTATTTTGAATTTTTCTGTACGGGTTAAATTGTTAAAATTGATGCCAAAGCCGTTATCTGCAGAACACTGACATAGTGAAGGTCTGGTATTGGCAGTCATTATTCACCAAGTGTGACACCTGGCGATTGGGAATAGCACAAAGATGACCTAACGCCCGAAAGCCAATGTTTTGTGTATTATTGGAACCCATTAATAGGACAAGAATTGGTCCTGTTACTACCTCTGGAATATCCTATATGGGATATCTGATATAGGACTTTTGGAACACCCCGCATAAATACTTAATCAAGAGACTCGGTCGAGTCTCGCGCCAAGTAGAGGCAACCGACTATACAGAGCACGACCCTTATCGACCCATCTTATGAACAGTTAGGTGTGAGAAACTTCTATTGATGCATAGGTATTGTGGGTTAAGAATTGTTTGTCCCAAGATCAATAGTATTAATGTATGAGATCAGGGTATATTGTGATGGCGAGTGAGATGACTTTACTTCAGTTCTGTCGTCGTCATGAAGCCTAGAGCAAGTACTAATCCCCCAAAAAACACTTACGTGTAAAAAACTACGCCAAGTACAGGATTGCTGTGAATTCCTATAACAAAAAGTATTGATATCATATTATTGAGGCCAAGTACATAAGTCACTACATGTTTTCCTATTATATGATCTAGCACTGGCTCATCATTTTAATTATATTTTCAATATTTCCTATAACGTTTTCGCTACTCTTTTATGTTATTACTGCTTCCCGTATTTATTTATGATTTAATGGTGATTTAATAATTAATAAAACTTTAGGTGATTCCTTATCGAGTACTACTTGGCGGGTCCGTGCCAGGAATCCCAAAGTACTTACTTTGCACGTGCTCATAGTATTCGGTGTTCCGCTCCGTAGTTTCTTGTATCTAGGTGTTGGGCGTGGAAGTCCAGGGCGTCCAGGTGTTCTGCTCCGTAGTTTTTTCCATCTAGGTGTTAAATGTGAAAGTTCAGAGTGTTCAGGTGTTCCTCTCCGTAGTTTCTTGTATTTAGATATCGGATATCCAGGGTGTTCAGGTGTTACGCTTCGTAGTTTCTTGTACCTAGGTGTTAGATGTGGAAGTTCAGAGTGTTCAAGTGTCCCTCTGCATAGTTTTCTGTGTTTAGGTTTCCTGTTCTGAACCGATCGGCACCAAGATCTATACAATTGCTGTACATGCTGTACAATCCGTGCATTTCTTGATATAAATTTGGTACAAAACCAGTACCAATTTTCTATAGAAAGCATATTACCAATAACTCGTCAAAAATAATCACGGTAAAAGCTTAAGTACAAACATACAGCATTAGAATACTATGAGCACGTGTAAAGAGTAAGTACTTTGGAATTCCTGGCACGGACCCGCCAAGTAGTACTTGATAAGGAATCACCTAAAGTTTTATTAATTATTAAATCCCCATTAAATCATAATTAAATACGGGAAGCAGTAGTAACATAAAAAAGTAGCGAAAACGTTATAGGAAATATTGAAAATATAATTAAAATGATGGACCAGTGCTAGATCATACAATAGGAAAACATGTAGTGACTTATGTACTCGGCCTCAATAATATGATATCAATACTTTTTGTTAGAGGAATTCACAGCAATCCTGTACTTGGCGTAGTTTTTTACACGTAAGTGTTTTTTGGGGGATATCACAAGTTTTTGTTGTCCACTAGGATATATGAAAAAAGTTTTAATCACTGAAATCTGCATTGTTAAACAAATATAAAATATAAATACATTGCAATGTCACTAATCAGATAAATATATTGCGTTGTCGAAAATGTTAAAAGCCATATAAATGTAATGTATAAATTGATTTTTCTTAGAAACACAAAAATATATATAAATTTGAAAGGAAAGTATATTCTTAAATGTAGAATGAAATTCATTTAGAAAGAAGTTGAGTCATTTAGGAATCTTCGTAAGCTTTCTACCGTGATAATCATAGACATGACACCAAAAGATTTCCATGAGGAAAGAAGATTTCCTCCTCATTTGCACGCTTACAATCAGTTACATATTTAGTTCAAATCAAAAAACAAAGTAAATTTTTCTTTAAAATATATATTTTTCATATAATTTGTTTTTATGAAATCTGTGGTTGAATGTTTAACAGTGCGAAGACGACGACGACGACGACGACGACGGAACTGAAATAAAATCATCTCGCTCCCCATTTCAATACGCCCTGATCTCGTACACTAATCGTATTGAACTTGGTGGCAATCGCTTCAGAACCTTCAATTCCTATAGTGAATGTATCAATAACTTTTCCTCATATATAGCGGTTTATAAGATATTTCGTTCCAAACACAGGTATAAGGAGTTGACTCGAGTAAAGAGTCTCGGCGCGCTGCGCCCTGTACAGCCGATTGGCTGTACTTGGCGCGAGACGCGACCGAGTCTCTTGATAATACTAATAATGCTCTAGCTATCATGGTCGTCGTCATCGTCTTTGAACGTTTATCTATTTTTGAAGTGAAAATTTTATTCGCTCGGTAGGCGTTTGATCAAATGAAACGCGTAACAAAAAAGCGACACCGAGTGAAACGAGTAACGAAAACAGCGATAGCCATAGTGATTCAACTTTCTGTTGTTCCCCTGCACGATTTGTTAGTTCTCATTGCGTGGTGTGAATACATAAAATATTCGACATCATTTTTCACTATTCATCTTCACATTAATTTGTCATCTCATATCTCAAAAGTGTTATTAAGGAAGTCCTGTCGATGCATGCTAAACAACTGATCAACTATCGAATCAATTCCATAAATCGATTTAAAAAACCGGACTTTCTACGAAAATTCACATTAGGTATAGAAATTTGTTTGTAGGTGTTTATCTTTGTGAAATTAGCTCATTTGTACAAATACATTTAAAAATCATACTCTCATTTGACGTTTATTTTGTATTTATCTGAAACACCCGGTAAGGTCACTTTTTCATGGTATTCGAATGAAGCAAGTCATGTAACCGAGCGTCATTAATGGTGTCCTACTTGTGGACACCGTGCGGTGAGGTAAGAGAGGAGAGTAAGCGGTAACTGTCACGCACCTGGACCCGTGCGTGCAATGGAGATAGCACTACAGTGCTCTTAGCGAGACGCCAAAACCTTGAGATAGCAATAATAGTACCATATTGTTGATTCGCACGCACAAGTGCTGTACGAAACGGGAAACGGCTGTGCGAAATGAGCGACGCTTTGGCGTTTCACTCACACCATAATGTACCCTCTTTGTTGTTCGCACGGCCTGAGGTACGCTAATAATTCAACACGCTCTCCTCTCTTACGTTTACCACACGACTTTAACAAGCTGGACACCATTACTAACGCTTATATGCATTGAAGATTACATTTTCTTTAAAAATTGATATATATCTTTATGTATTACTAAAAAAATCGATTTACAAATTAAATTTAAATGCCATTAAACATTTTCGACAACGGAATATATTTTTCTGATTAGTAACATCACAATGCATTTACATTTTATATTTGTAACAATATAGATTTGAGTTTTTACAGTTTCGTTATCCCGTTGAGCGACAAAAACTTGTGATATACCCAAAAACACTTATGTGTAAAAAATTACGCCAAATACAGAAGTGTTGTGAATTCCTCTAACAAAATGTATTGAAATCATATTATTAATGCCAAGTACATAAGTCACTACATGTTTGCCTATTATGTGATCTAGCACTGGCCCATCATTTTAATTGTATTTTCAAAGTTTTCACTACTCTTTTACATTACTACTGCTTCCCGTAGTTGATTATGATTTAATGGTCATTTAATAATTATTAAAACTTTAGGTGATTCCTTATCGAGTACTACTTAGTGGGTCCGTGCAAGGAATTTCAAAGTATTGTACTTACTTTGATCGTACTAATAATACTCTAATTTTATATGTTTATTATTAAGGTTTTATCGTGATTATTTTTGACGAGTTATTGTTAATATGTTCTATATAGAAACTTGACACTGGTTTTGAGTTTGATGACTGGCATAATGAATGCAAATTTATATCATGATACGCATGGACCCGTCAAGTAGTAATCAATAAGGAGTCACCTAATGTTTTAATAATTATTAAATGACCATTAAATCATAATTAAATACTGCAAGCAGTAGTAATGATGTAAAAGAGTAGCGAAAACGTTATAGAAAATTTTGAAAATAGAATTAAAATGATGGGCCAGTGCTAGATCATATAATAGGCAGATATGTAGTGACTTCAGTACTTGGCCTCAATAATCTGATATCAATACTTTTTATTAGAAGAATACACAGTACTCCTGTACTCGGCGTAGTTTTTTACATGTAAGTGTTTTTTGGTTATAGTATATACTATAATGTTTGTATAATATATTATCATAATATAATCTTGATAAATTGGATTGGGGGATTATCGTTATCGATACATAATATCAATGCATTCCAAATCATTTTCCTACCTATGATAGACACCATTACGACGATATCGGAAAAAGATTGGGACTTGGGAAAAAGAAAAGGACTTTTCAAACAAATAGACGAATGTCAAAATATTTTTTAGTTACGTAGATTCGTGTTCGTATATAAGAATTGTTCATTTATTGCTTATTCTGATAGGATGTAAAATTTTAATATATTGCTACGATCCATAACAAATAATTTCAGGAAAAATATAGATACATCTGAATAAACCAAAGTACCAGAAATACAAATGTCTGCGACAATACTCGCAAGGAATTCGTCGTAAGTTATCCTGAAAGTATAAGAATGCCGTAGAAATAGTCGATGCGAACAAGGTCGAAGCGCAGTGTGCTCCTCCAGCATCGTATGTCTCTGAAAATCGATCGGACATTCCATGTTGCCACATTTCACAAACAAAATTTCACCGAAGAAGCGCATCTGTTGTAGCACAAATTCATTGGATTATCCTGAAAAAAGTAAAAATACTGTAAGTATATTGTCCAAGTTCAATAAACAGAAAATAACAGCAACATTTTCCGAGTTTAATGCGAACAAGGCAAAAGTTTGTTATTTCTCAGACACTACTCATTTTTACGCACTTTTTCATTTTCATCACATATACAAATTCATGAATTTTCTTTATACGCGCGGGACTCGCGAAGAATAATTTGTGTCCAAACTTTGTAATCTTCTGTTTGCAACTGTTATCAGATTTGGCCTCTCCAGCAGATAAATAATTTCCTCTTTTAACATTATAACTTCGACTGCCTTTGATATGTCCCAGCGTTTTGGTTTTGATTTGCTTTAATAAAAATAAAGAAACAAAAAAAGCAGATTATTTCGTCAGGCAACCCCACAGAATATGTGATATACAACGAAGCGCGATGCTTGAAACCAACTTACTACTTGAAGTTGATACAGTCGTAAAGTGTGTCTGGCAGTTCCCTGCCATAAAGATCGTGTATATTGATACTGAAGAGACCTGCTATGAGAGATGTAATGATGAGGGTTATAGCAACCCCGGGAAAGTTGATGTAATTGTGACGACCGATCCAGACAAAGAACGTCCAGATTCCTCGCCATATGCCGAAATAGGTCCCGCGTAAACGCGTCGGGACAGTCCTGGCGTTGTAATTCAATATCACCCCATAGGCTAGGCTAACAAAGACTGTATTGGCCATCAGGGTTGTTATTGTCGGTCCCAACAGTGTTGGTGTCGTATCACGAATGTGGACCATTAAGGTCATCGAGCTAATAAACACGAGGCCGATTGTAATTTGTAGAATTCTGCGATGTCCCATCAGCAAGATACAAACTTGACTGACGACAAATCCCACCGCAGTGGTAATGCTAAACATCATGTAGGCCACATGTGACTGGACAACATTTTTTATAACATCATTGAAAGTGGAACCATATAACATAGCAAAAAAAATGGTCAAATATGTTAAACCAATGACCTCACATGACAATTCTGACGTAAATATAAAGCTCCAAAAATTTGGTGCCTTTCTGGATATTCTTTGTCGCTCATCGACACAGTCGACATGTACGAGTTTAAAGTTCGTTGCGATTGGATTATGATTGACCTTTGCAGCTTTCAATATAACATCTTCTAGCTGAGTGATCTTCCTCACGCAGAATAACCAAGACGGCGATTCCGGTATAAAACCGGAAGAGACGAAGATCACCAGGCACGGAATATTGATGAATGCTATCATTTGGCTGTATGTGTCGAATATTCGCATTAAAGATGGTGTTAAACCTAAGAAAATGATTGACGATGGATAGAAGTTTACGAATAGAATCTTATTAATTATCTATGCATACCGAATCCAATTGCGTAACAACCAGTGCCAACTGCCATTAATCCTGAACGCCACGTGTTAGTGCTAACCTCACCGATGAGAATAAAGCACATTGCTAAACCTCCAAGAAAAATATTGTGTACCATGTGCATCATGAGAAACGCCTCGTACCGACTTGCAAGGGAAATAATGATGCCAGTGAGTGGTGTCACTCCGCAAGAAATAAATATGACGCGTTTTCGGCCAATTTTGTCGCCCAGCCAACCAAAGAAAACGCAACCCACAATTCTCCCTATGGAACCTATCAACTTTTCGATCTCCATGTTCTCTGATTTATCATCACAACCTTGATGAAACTTTAGACATAAATAAGAAACTAATAATTAACTTCCCAAAGAATCTGAAGTCCTTTAAAAACTTAGAGTTACTACCTTTTCAGCCAAACTTTGACCTTGTTTGTTACTGTAATAGATCCCGTAAGGACATCGTACCGTTTTATTGGAATTAATTTCTTCTGCCTCCATAAAGTTTATGTTACCAAGCTTAGAATAATTGTAATCATAAATCAAACATCCTCTAAATAATTCATCCTTTATCAATTGAAGTGCATTCACGTCGTTCTATCATGATTTTAAAAAAACGTCAGTATAAAAAATATGAGATTTTTTATAAACTAACCATAACGTCAGCATGACTATAAAGAATCCAGTCCTTATGAGACCAGTGTCGCAGATTCGCAGGTTTTTCGCACCACCATCCTGATACAGATGGCATCCCTTCAACAAGGGAATTCAAAACATGGGTAAAGATCGGCAAGCTCAAAAGCAGAGTAACAAATATTTGCAATCTTCCTGGACCAACCAATGTATCAATAAGATCTCCCGTAGTACGTGTAGAATCTTGATTTCTGAAACGATTTCTACGTAGAATCCAAATCTAGAATATCAAATTATTCTTCATCTATTTACATATCGACATTTGCGCTTTGTGGCATTTCAAAAAATATCCTTTTATCTAGACACTTTTGCATACACTTATATCACAGAATATTGTGGGTAAGGTTCTATGTTCTGTTCTGTCACCTATAACCTACAGATTACGTTCGATTGGTTTTTGTTAAAAAAAAACTTGTGCGTGCGCACGACTATTTGTCATTTTCTAAGCATGAGCGCAAGAAGCACTTGCATCGAGAAATATGGGTAGTCTTTAATGCTAAGAAAATGTGTATCCCTCAAAAGAATTGTTAAGATCGCTGAATCCGGAAGATCAAGGGAAGTAAATAGTAGTCGAAATAAAACGGATGGTTTCTTTATTCGGTCTACTCAATGAGTACGTCCACATGTTAATACAAAGCCTATTAATTTTTATGATTTTAAGTTGTGATGATCTCTCAAAGTGTATATTCGAGGATCAAGAACTATTCTCATTTAAAGTGATTCCTCAGTAGGTAAATCTTTTGGTAATTTTGGAATATCTATGGGGATCAATTCCCACGGTAGGTATAGCATCGAATGATCTTTGTTCAATAATCTGATGTTTTGTCGCATCTATATCTTTCTGGCTCGTTAGTTTTATTTGTTTTTAAATGTACGAATGATTTAATTATCTGAATAATTTACATAACTGAACTTTCCTACTACTTCGTTTAGGTATAAGTTTGTACTTACTCAGATCCTGTATTCCCAGTATATTTAAATTCCTTTTGGTATACGAATCAATCTCAATTAGTCAAATTATTAAATCAATGAAAGTTTTTATTTAATGTTAATTATTTGGTTGGATAAGGTAGAGGCCCTATATAACGACTTCAGTTATATCCAGGAAGCTTTCATGTACTTTGTAAATATTCTGATTTTGGTATCTTGGAAAAGTTTTAGAGGTTCTTGATATACATATTTAATATACGATTTATAAGCTTCACTCAGGGCTCTAGTTTAAATTTTTTTATTTTTTTTTCAATTGTGCAATTTTGTCAGGTTATAATTTTGTACACATAAGTGCACTATTTTATATATGTAAAAAGTGATAGTATATAAAAATAGCCCCGAAGCTGCTGATAATTCTAATCGGTCTACGAATTCAATGTGTTTTTTTAACATTTCGCAGACAACAGTATCTTTAGTAGATCATACGTGGGTTTCAATAAAATTCTAAATATACATACTAAATTAGAAAAACGAAATATAAATCATTGCAAAACCGTGTAAATGAATACTTTGTAAGAAAAGTTTTATAAAGAGACTTGCTAAAGAGTTCATTGTTTTCGATCTGTCAAAATACCACGTCGAACTCGTGGACTGACTGTGGACATTAGACATTACATGATTGCTTACATAGACAGATGAATTCAGTGGGACGCTAACCTTTTAAATTCAAGACTCATCTCTTTCTATTGAATAATTCGTTTGACTATCCACGAAGATTATTTAGTGATCCTCAATAATTATTTATTTCATATCGGCCAAATTCATTTCATTGTTCACAGCAAATACATAACCATACGATCGCGTAGCTCATGTAGTTGTAGTTCAAAGCAATTTTGTTTGGTCCAATATTTTTTTTTTCGCTGTTACAATTTTCCATTTTTCTTATACACTTATAACGTGTCGGTACAGAGTTTTTCCATAATTCGCGATTATTTTCATCGTTTTTATCGGTTGATGCACTCGAGCGCGAATTAGCTTCTTACGAGCGCGCTTTGTCGTGCATTGGCGCATGCATTAACGCGCTTCGAGTACAGATGCAAAATCCCTGTTTGTGTGATTAAAAACGCTTAATTTAACGACACGCTTCATTTAGCCAAAGAGGCCACACATTACTGTTATATACATATGTGGTTATATATGTATGTTAATATAACTTATATTTTAGATCTTGGCATCGAAGTTAAAGACTCCTGAAGGCTGTATGCTAAAGTTTGCATAATCATTACCAAACATAATGTGTGCTTTTTGTCGTGAATCATCCACGTTGTGGTACAACGCTGAGTACAGCATACCATTAATAAAGCAGTTGGGGAAATAAAGAGGTTAACATACAACTAAAGGTTAAATTTAAGTTCTGTCCAAACTATAGCTTCGTCCAAGTTTTGACCTTGCACCCAACTTATCTCAAGGTTTCTGTAATAGAGGTTGGTAGCTCGTGATGGTGAGAGGTCTTATAGCTTACGGAAGAGAGTGAGTATGCGTTGCCATCAGCAACGCCGACGTTGAAACCCACCACCGACGCCGCCGCATTTGATGACCCAGTCCGAAGAAGGCATGCCGACATCGGAAATAGTAGGGTGGGGTCATCTTCTCAAAAGATCCCTTGGGGTCAAGCTAGTTTGGCCCGAGTCTCACCCTATTTTCAGCAGCGTCTGACTACGTCTTTTCATGGCTCTCCTGTTAGTGGTGGTTCTTGAATCACGCAGCCCGTTCTCGATCGCCTTGGGGTTAGGCGTTAAGGACTTCCTCGTGGTCTAGGTCAGGGTATCTCTTTCATGCTCCACACCATTCACTTCCCTCCTTAAAGCTGCCGACTACTATCCCTTTCCTTTCATTGATAACGGTGAATTCTACAACATCTTGGAAAACTAACTGATTGTCCATTTATATTATCGAAGTAGTGAATGCATAGTGTAGCTAAATATTAAAAATAAATTAATCCTGGAACTTGTGAATTTTTTTTAATAAATATAAATAGAAAAAGTATGAATTTTCTACACAAAATAATAACAGTTAGATATTAAACATTATTTTTTGTTATTTATTGAAATATTACACAGAAAATTTGAATTAAAAGGATCAAGTTGAATAAATAATTAAAAAATAAAGATAGTTTGTTCAAACACACATCTACAAACATTCTTGATTAAAAATTGTCATACAAAGTGTAATAGTTATTTTGATATCAATTGCATTTCTGTAAATGCATCTATCCCAGTCATATTTAACAATGTAACGTTTGCCTGTGTTACCTTGAATCCTCTTTTTTTTAGCCACAATTATACGGAACGTACGCGAGTGCCTTATGTATTTGCCATCTTATGGATCTACGCAAAAGTTTATATCTGAAATCGAAGACCTGAACCGATTGACTTGTTAAAATTTACAAGAGTCAGTATGTTCCTGATGTAGATGGCACAGTACATTTGCAAGTGTCGAGCAAGTCAAGTTTAAAAATTCGGTATCTGCGAAATTAATTTTATGCAACAACTAATGCATTAAGTGAGTCGAAACAATTAAGTTTGTTATCACAAAATAGAGGAAAATGTATTAAAACACACGTTTTTTATCAAAATAAAATAAATAAACAATTTCTATATAACTTTTGACTACATATTGTTGCAGAGCACTGAAAAACGAATAACTTTGCTATTTAAACTTTTACCGTATCTATTTTAGTTTCGAAGATATCAGCGAAAAACGAAAAAATCACCGATTTTCAGGAATTAATTTCACCCCTTAAATATGCGAGTGGGCACCCCATTTTGTGTGAGGATTTATACTGTCATGTGAACTACAAAATATTTTGTCAACCCAGGTTTCGGGGGTACACTAAAGTGACCTTCCTTGTAAGTGTCAAATGTATTTTGAGTATACTTTGTACGGAACCCATATCGTTGTGGTCTGTAGTAATTTTGTTTTAATTAAACATACATTCAATTCTCATTTTAGAGAAAATGAAGTTTCATTATTTTAATTCAACATATTGATAAACAACTACCAAAATAGTTCTTATTTTAGTACAACCGTATTGTAAAGTTGGGCTCAAAGTATCTATTGATGTTAACTTTTCTTTCATAATCATCAAAATGTATTCTTTATCTAATACATTTTATACTCACGTCTACATTACTGGCCGTTATCACGTAAAACAATAAAATGTTTTTATTTTATTTGTTCCCCATTACCTAACTGGCCCAAAATCCAACTACCTTTTCAGCATAAGAAATGATATCACAAAGTAAAAAAATTAAAAAAGGCACAATTTAAATATCATTACGAATAGCCATTAATCCATATCTAAATTTGATTGAAAAGAATAAACGGTAAAGTAAAGGGATTACAAAATTATGAAACAGAGAAGGCAGGAAACGAAACAACGTCTAGTTTACATCAAATTAACTTTCTCCATTTAAGCGGTGCACGAGCTCTCGATTCGCTTATCCTAGTATATTGATTAGTTCATTACTTCCTGGACAGTTGGTGGGATTTGATTTGTGGTAAAAGGTTCTAAGTTCAGTCAATTATTACGTAGATCGTATCGAGCTGTGTAACATAATAAAATAACACGTAGATGCAATTGTGCATAGAGGCAATTCAAGATGATTCATCTTTGACGCTTGAAACTAGAAAAGTCAAGTTTGCAATTGAGTTTCCTAACTGTAATTTAGCACAATTCCCCATACAATCATGTCCAAATACACGATGTATCTGAATCTGTATGGACCGAGAACCACTGGTATCCGATGCATAATTCATAGCTTACTCATGAATCTTTACCCCCTCACCCTCCACCCACTCCCAGTCTTTCTCAAGTCTTCCTTTACTTTACTCTGCTTTACTTACTTTTGTTATTAGAGGAAACTTTATACCTTCTTATTTATGTGACGATTATTCTATGAAACTTCGCCAAACTTGACGAGTTGGCTATTTAAATGTGAGTTGACTTTGTTCGCCAGTTTCGATGGAACATATCTATCATACTTCTACACTAACAGGTGCTGCCCTCGATGAAATACATTTGTGTTACGAGTGAGTAGATGACATGGGTGAAAAAGTTTCTCTACTTTTCCTTCGTTTGCCGATGAATGAACGAAGGCCTGGATCATTTCCCATCCACCGGTTTGCTTCTTCAAATATATTTTGTGCCTGAACGTCTCTGCGACGAAGGTAGTTCGGGCGAAAGGTTAGGAGAGATTAGGTTAAAGAGATTTTTGGAATCGTTGTCGATTAAGAACCGGTTAGAACTCTCGTAAATGTTATAAAACAGTGAAAATTTATTGAAACGAAACAAGAGAATTGATACAGTTAGCCGACGTTCGTCGACTTGAAAATCAATAAGTACTGTACTTGGTAATCTTTCTGTACGGAGTCTACTCCACGAGACAACCTAATCCGTTTGGATTCTGACTGTAGACCAAGGTGCAGCCATAAGTTGCACTTCCGAATTTGTCTCGAATGCACAATTTTTATTTTGTGAGTTGCAGCTGTCAATCATCAGGTAGTTTGCCTTTCTGACTTTGCGCATTCCTGTACGTGTGTGGTCGAGTTTTTTATAAATTACCTTTTAAAGATTTACACACGTCACAATAATACCAAATGTTGGTGTCGGATGCGCTCGTTTCACTGGCTCGCTAAATAAGATACGAGTAAATACAGCCTAGATGTAGAAAAACGCGGAGAACAGCAGTACTCACCTATGATACGGGGAACTATGTGGAAGCATACAAACACAATCACGTATACGCGCGCTGCAAAAAAACTAAATCTCCCAAAAAACACTTACGTGTAAAAAACTACGCCAAGAACAGGAATATATGTATTCCTCTAATAAAAAGTATTGATATCAGATTATTGAGGCCAAGTACTGAAGTCACTACATGTTTGCTTATTATATGATCTAGCACTGGCCCATCATTTTAATTGTATTTTCAAAATTTTCTATAACGTTTTCACTACTCTTTTACATTACTACTGCTTCTCGTAGTTGACTATGATCTAATGGTTATTTAATAATTACTAAAACTTTAGCTGATTCCTTATCGAGTACTACTTAGCGGGTCCATGCATTTGTTGTGCTGGGAGTCTCCTGACCCCATTGAGAAACGCCAGGCCAAGTAGTTCACGCGTCTAGCAATGCGCTAAGTCAGAACTAAAGGCGGCCTGGCAACCAATATGTGGAAATCAAAAAAATCGCACAATAATCACTTTTCGGAAGTCCAGCTTACGACTGCACATCCGAAAATCGATAGTCTACAATTAAAATCCGAACGGATTAAGGTGGTCTTGTGGAGTAGAATCGGTACAGGAAATAGGAAGACCGAACGGTGCCTATATTTTCGAAGTCGACGTACGTCGACCTACTATACAACACTCTTGATTGTTTCAATAAAGCTTCTCTGTTTTGTTGTATTCACGCGAGTTCCAACTTCTTAACCGGCAACGATCCCAAAAAATTACCTTAGCCCTAATCTCTCGAACGAACTCCTTCGTCACCGAGACGTTACGGCACAACACATTTCTTGATATAAATTTGCGTTCATTATGCCAGTCATTAAACTCAAAGCCAATGTCAACATTCTATATAGAGCTTATTAACGATACCTTGTCAATAATAATCACGGTAAAAGCTTAATAACATACATATAGTTTTAGGATACTATTAGTACGTTCAAAGTACTTTGGAATTCCTGGCATGGACCCGCCAAGTAGTACTCGATAAGGAATCGGCTAAAGTTTTAGTAATTTCTAAATAACATAATCAACTTCGAGAAGCAGTAGTAATGTAAAAGAGTAGTGAAAACGTTATAGGAAATTTTGAAAATACAATTAAAATGATGGGCCAGAGCTAGATCATATAATAAACAAACATGTAGTGACTTCAGTACTTGGCTTGAATAATCTGATATCAATACTTTTTATTAGAGGAATACACAGTATTCCTGTACTTGGCTAGTTTTTTACACGTAACTGTTTTTTGGAGGATATCACAAGTTTTTGTTGCTCAACGGGACATAGAAGCTCTAAGCACTGAAATCTATATTGTCACAGATATAAAATGTAAATGCATTATGATGTTGCTAATCAGAAAAATATATTGCGTTGTCGAAAATGTTTAATGGCATATAAATTTAATTTGTAAGTCCCTTCTTCTAGAAATGCATAAAGACATATACAAATTTAAAAAAAAAATGTAATGTTCAATGCATATAAGCGTCGTTAATGGTGTCCAGCTGGTTTAAGCCGTGTGGTAAACGTAAGAGAGAAGAGTGTTCTGGATTATTTAAGTACCTCAGGCCGTGCGAACATCAGAGAGGATACTATAGTTTGAGCAAAGCACCAAAGCTTGTTGCACACTTTTCTGAACTTCTACGTCCGACGCCTAGATACAAAAACCTACGGACCGGAATACCTGGACACACTGAACTTCCACATCCAGTACCTAGATACAGAAAACTACGAAACGGAACACCTGGACACCCTGGACTTCCAAATCCAGTACCTAGATACCAGAAACTACGGAGCGGAACACCTGAACACCCTGAACTTACACGTCTGACACCTAGATGCAGGAATCTACGGAGCGGAACACCTGGACACCCTGGACTTCCAAATCCAGTACCTAGATACCAGAAACTACGGAGCGGAACACCTGAACACCCTGAACTTACACGTCTGACACCTAGATGCAGGAATCTACGGAGCGGAACACCTGGACACCCTGGACTTCCACATGCAGTACCTAGATACAAGAAACTACGGACTGTATACCTGAACATCCTGGACTCCCACGTCCGCCATCTAGATACAGAAAACTACGGAGCGGAATACCTGGACACCCTGGACTTCCACATCCAACACCTGGACACATGAAACTACGGAGCGGAACACCTGGACACCCTGGACTTCCACATCCAACACCTGGACACATGAAACTACGGAGCGGAACACCTGGACACCCTGGACTTCCACATCCAACACCTGGACACATGAAACTACGGAGCGGAACACCTGGACACCCTGGACTTCCACATCCAACACCTGGACACATGAAACTACGGAGCGGAACACCTGGACACCGTGGACTTCCATATCCAGTACCTAGATACAAGAAACTACGGAGTGTACACCTGAACACCCTGGACTTCCACATCCAGTACCTAGATACAGGAAACTACGGAACGGAACACCTGGACACCGTGGACTTCCATATCCAGTACCTAGATACAAGAAAGTACGGAGTGTACACCTGAACACCCTGGACTTCCACATCCAGTACCTAGATACAGGAAACTACGGAACGGAACACCTGGACACCGTGGACTTCCATATCCAGTACCTAGATACAAGAAAGTACGGAGTGTACACCTGAACACCCTGGACTTCCACATCCAGTACCTAGATACAGGAAACTACGGAACGGAACACCTGGACACCGTGGACTTCCATATCCAGTACCTAGATACAAGAAAGTACGGAGTGTACACCTGAACACCCTGGACTTCCACATCCAGTACCTAGATACAGGAAACTACGGAACGGAACACCTGGACACCGTGGACTTCCATATCCAGTACCTAGATACAAGAAAGTACGGAGTGTACACCTGAACACCCTGGACTTCCACATCCAGTACCTAGATACAGGAAACTACGGAACGGAACACCTGGACACCGTGGACTTCCATATCCAGTACCTAGATACAAGAAAGTACGGAGTGTACACCTGAACACCCTGGACTTCCACATCCAGTACCTAGATACAGGAAACTACGGAACGGAACACCTGGACACCGTGGACTTCCATATCCAGTACCTAGATACAAGAAAGTACGGAGTGTACACCTGAACACCCTGGACTTCCACATCCAGTACCTAGATACAGGAAACTACGGAACGGAACACCTGGACACCGTGGACTTCCATATCCAGTACCTAGATACAAGAAAGTACGGAGTGTACACCTGAACACCCTGGACTTCCACATCCAGTACCTAGATACAGGAAACTACGGAACGGAACACCTGGACACCGTGGACTTCCATATCCAGTACCTAGATACAAGAAAGTACGGAGTGTACACCTGAACACCCTGGACTTCCACATCCAGTACCTAGATACAGGAAACTACGGAACGGAACTCCTGGACACCCTGGACTTCCACGTGCAGTACCTAGATACCAGAAACTACGGAGCGGAACACCTGGACACCCTGGACTTCCACATGCAGTACCTAGATACAAAAACCTACGGAGCGGAACACCTGGACTCCCTGAACTTCCATATCCAGTACCTAGATACAGGAAACTACGGATTGTATACCTGAACACCCTGGACTTCCACGTCCGCCATCTAGATACAGAAAACTACGGATCGCTAGATCTGGACAAACTGTCACCTAAAATACGAGGAACTATGCCGAAGCACACATATACATACATCCGTCTACGCGCGCTCCACATGAATGCTATTAAAAACTGAATAATTCTATACTGTTGTGAAAGCACCCTTATACTAACTGGAAATTCGGTATGAACGGTAGCTTCACGTATAAAGTGCATTTGATTGTGTTGTATACCTATTCGTAAATTACTAACACCATACAGAGTACAAATAGGTAAAGAAGGCACAGCAGTCAGCGCCATCTGTCGTGTAAAAAATGCGATGGACGTGCGAAGACGACGACGACGACAACGACGGACCTGAAATAAAGTCATCTCGCTCGCCATGTGAATACGTCCTGATCCTGTACACAAATCGTATTTAATTTGGTGGCAATCAATTCAGAATCCTTGATTCCTAGAGTGAATGTACCAATAACTTTTTCTCACATACAGCGGTTCATAAGATATTTGAATCGAAACAGGTAGAAGAGATGCTTCGAGTAAAGAATCTCGGCGGGTCGTGCCCCGTACGGAGGGTTGCCTGTACTTACCGCGAGACTCAACCGAGTCTCTTGATATCTAAATATCTCCCTTGGTAATTCAAATGCAAAAACACATTCATCATCATGAAAATGGTTTTCATAAATGATGTAATGTTATAATAGTACATGATGATACAAGTAGGGAAAGTTGGTGATTCCTGACGAGTGTCCAGGAATTACCAACTTCCCGCATTTGTATCATAATGTAGTAATTTCAATTCATTTATATTGGTCATTGAAAAATGTTTACAACCATGAAAGATATTTAAGAGTTTGACTTGTACTGTTTTATTCAAAGATACTATAAATATATTTTCTATTTTGTTATTCGAAAGACAAGTACACTGAGCGTTATTAATGATATCCAGCTTGTAGACGTTGTGCGGTAAACGTAAGAGAGGAGAATGGGCGAGCTTATTTACGTACTCAGACCGTGTTTGCAACATAGAGGGCAAATTGAGCGAAACGTCAGAGAATCGCAAGTTGCGTTACATTCGCACAGCACTAGTGTGAACGAGTCGGCAATATGACTCTAGTGTTGTTCTCGCAAGGTTTGGCATCTCGCTCGCATCGTAGCACTTATACTTAGCGCAAGATTCAACCGTGTCTTTTAATCAGCTGTTATGTAAAAAAGTAGATGAATGTGCGAAAACGACAACGACGGAAATGAAATAAAATCATCTCGCTCGCCATCTCAATACGCCCTGATCTCGTATCCTAATCGTATTGATATTGATGGAAATTGATTCAAAAACGTCGGTCCGTACATATAATGAAGATATAAATAATTTTTTCGCCCATATAGCTCTTTATAAGATATTTGATTCTAAACAATAGTTGACTCGGGTAAAGAGTTTCGGGGGGCCGTGGCTGTACAACCGGTTGCCTGTACTTGGCGTAAGACTCAACTGGCAGAGAGTCTCTTAGGACGCAACTGTCCGGAAATTAATCTGCCGTAAGTTTAACATTGTATAAATAAGAATAAAACTTGCCTATACTGTAAACTTTTTGCTTTGTGAACAAATTTATCGATCCGATCATTTTCATAAGATAAGGTTTTATAAACAACGCAAGTGACAAGCAATGTCAGTAAAAAATATATGTATCGAGTGAATAGACATAATATGGAGCGATATAAACATGTATGCGAAAGCACTGAAAACCTGCTGTTTCCATATTAAATTGCAGTATGTGCCATAATATTATGTTACGGAATACGAGCGCACGGATGTCTTTACGAGGAGGCAATGAAAGAATGCATGAGCGATGTTCCCACGCAGGTGCGTCAGGAATAATTCCCGCAATACGCAGAGCGTGTATTAGACCCATCATTTTCCGTAAAGTACTTCTGCCCTGTAGAAATATTCAAACTGCAATGGTAAAGCTTTATGACAGTTGTTTCGTCCTTCGGTGTTCCCAGTTATAAAATATTTTGGACTCGATCTAACAATAAAACATTTTAGGATTTATCCTCGCTGAGATACATTATCGAGTATCAACTACATATAGGTTTAGTCAGTAGAAAGGCACCAGCAGAAGTTGGTTATTCTGTTAGCAAAATTTGTATATAACTCTGCATATTAACAATCTTCTTTTCTTTATTTCACATTAATTTTACTCTTATGGGGATGTAACCCTTAACAATAAAGGAACCTTGTCGAGTAATTATTGCTCGACCCCTCTCAAAAATTAATGTGTCTTGGACAATGCTGCCACATATATAGGGTTAGTCAGTAGAAGCGCACCAGCAGAAGTTGGCCGCAAGTGGCCGACACGGCAGTGTAGCCTCTTCAAAAAATTACATGAGACGGTGACCGATTCCCATAAGCGCAAACTGACAGTTCGCATAGCAATAAGGTATTTGAAATATTTCAATAGTTAGGTTACTGAAATAATTAATTAATATTGTAATGACAAAATGTAATGTGAGTTAAGATTTATTTTCATAACAGATTTTTTTCCTGCACTTTTTTGCTATAAAAACATTTCAATTAATTGATTTTTAAATTAATTGCAGCATTGTATTGCAGAATTGCAGTTGTGATCATTACTTGGAAATATCAAAATTGTGAATATTTTAAACTTTACATTAATTTAATTGCAATCTGTTGTGAAAATAAATCTTAACTGATAGTACATTTTGTCATTACGATATTAATTAATTATTTCAGTAACCTAACTATTTAAATATTTCAATAACCTTATTGCTATGTGAACTGTCAGTTTGCGCTTATGGGAATCGGTCACCGTCTCATGTAATTTTTTGAAGAGGCTACACTGCCGTGTCGGCCACTTGCGGCCAACTTCTGCTGGTGCGCTTCTACTGACTAACCCTATATATGTGGCAGCATTGTCCAAGACACATTAATTTTTGAGAGGGGTCGAGCAATAATTACTCGACAAGGTTCCTTTATTGTTAAGGGTTACATCCCCATAAGAGTAAAATTAATGTGAAATAAAGAAAAGAAGATTGTTAATATGCAGAGTTATATACAAATTTTGCTAACAGAATATTTAACATTATTGATATAAAAAGTACTGGCTTTTCGTTAAATTAAGGCATTAATTTCAAATTGAAATAAAGCTTTAAGGGAACTTCAAAACATGTCTTCATTTATACCCGCTGAAGCCTACTTTAACGGTCCTTGCCTGCATAGTAACTGGCGTACGCGCATAGGTTGATTACACGGCTTATTGGCCAAATTCATTTCAAAATTCTGATGTTGCGTGAACTTAAAATGAAAGAGTATAAAAACGCGATGATTCGCGGTGAAATCAATCAGTCTTGCGTCAATTGACTGACCAGTAACTAGTGAGGTGCTACAGCGATTCTAAAACCTAGCTTTCCTGCAGTAACTATAACGTTCCGCTGCGACATACGTTGGTAAAGACTTTCGGTCGGTAATATCAGAAGATTATCTCTGTAAAATACGGATTCTAAATAAGACGCAAGTGAGACGCTCTTATACGCAATGCAGGCTATCTCTGGGACTCCGCTACTTGCGAGTGAGAGGGGCTTATGCGGACTCATGTTGAAATTCTGTGAAACACTCTTTTACGGGACACCTGGACTTGGGACAGAATTGGCGTCCCGAGCGAGGGGAATAGGCTACCCCTCTACGCGTCGGCCTGGCTTGCTCGTCATCAGTTGCCACTGCCAACCGCCCCACTCACGCTTCCTATTAGCTTCACCCAAAGACGGCATTCATGTCCCGCAGTGTATGTACACTGAGCAGCATTAATGGCGTCCCAGAGAGAGAAGTTAGGGGAAGAATAGCGAAGCGAGAGTGAGAGACTTTTCGTCTGGCTCGAGACACCATTTCTGTGAGGATTCGGAGGATCTCGCATTTATAAGAGCGTCTCTCTCACTCGTAGCGACGATTCCCTATAAGATCCGCTCACTCGTTGTTAGTGATAGCGCAGTAAGGTCCTGCACTACGTATAAGAGCGTCTCATTCACGCACTCGCTCCCTGCGTGTAAGGGCGTCTGGGTCAAACCAATGGGTTTTCTCACTTCTACCAATTCCTGATTAGTTCATTTTCACTGTAGCTGAAGCGTCTTCAAGTTACTTATGAGATTGTTACGCTCAGTTCTCGAATCAATCAGCTGTTTCACTTCCTCAATGTTTTTAAACAATAACTTTATACATGTTCTAAGCTTGTGTCGTTCCTTAATATTTGGCATAAATCGAGCCCGACCACTTAATTCATGAAAAAATCACAGCACATCTCGAACATTTATACAACGAACCCTCCTTTGTTTAAGAATTAGGACACGGACACAAACCGTTGAAGCTTCTAGAAGCTTTTCGATCATGCACAGTTGCTGAAGTCGGGGGTAAAATTTCTAGAATCTAACGTAAAATTCCTAGAATCCACACGAAATACCTGGATTCAGCGGTCCCCGTGACCCGACAAATTAGGGAGGTCCACGATATCAATTTAGCACGGACGTAAGCCTTCGAAGGCTCTCGAATGTCGTTAATTGTCGGTTACAGGAATCCTGGTCCAGAACTGGCCAACTTATACTACTTACCTAGCATTTAAAAAACCTTGCTCAACTTTAGGTCCTGTAATCAAAGCAGTGGCCAAAGAAAGCTGCAAAATTGAAGTGAAGTTAGAAGAAGAAATGTCGATAACTATTGCTAATGGTAAAAAGTATATGGTTCGGCCACACCGTAAGTGACGCCATGACACAAATAGACGAGGTATTGTCACTAACGGTTCTGCGCATTTGGATGTGACGTCACTGGATTCTCTCTGTTCTGATTGGCAGAATTCACATATATGTGTTGTCACGTAGCAACATCATTCACGTTTTGAAGGGTCATATATTTATTAACCGAAACGTAAATAATTCTCCTCAAAGTAAAACTGATGTCACTTTGAATGATGTCATTGATCCCTGCGTGATCTTGACTAAAATACGATGGCTATACCTCGTCTATTTGTATCATGATTGACCCTACGAATTTAGAAAATAGGAACCTTCCCAAAAGGCGCGCTGTAATGCATCTCTTACGCCAATCAGATTCGCGGACACATTGGCCCGGCAAAGCGCTCGCGATCTTCAATTATTTTGTTTGATCCCGATAAAGTATATCCTACCATCTTTCATGCTTGGGATGATTGCAGTGATATTTTTGGGAGACTGGAATCATATCCACCTCTACTCCCTCGATGGATGGATTCAGACCATCACTGCAACTTCCGTATGCCATCTGGATCGGTAAGACGCTCGCCGAATGTGCCGTGTAATTGACTTCTTAGAGTGTGTATTTCGGTCTAGGTATCGCATAGCCTCGCCAGTACGCTTCGCCGGGCCCGTAGTTAGCACTCTGAGGGTCCGTAGTATTCAAATTTTGACAGGATTCTTTCACATCCACTTGAAAAATATAAAAAACAAAAAAAAAACGTTTTCACGAGGAAAATGGGTGTCAATTTAGCAAATAATACACAGTCTAATGTTACGAAATCTCTTCGGTGCGGTGCGTCCGGCTTCCATCTCTAAAGATTTCATAGGTCTGGGGTTCAGAAGGAGGAAATGGGGGAAAATAATGGACCGGCGGCGGAGGCACGGGGCCCTTTCGGGTTGAGCCTGCACACAAGGGGTGCCCAACCGCCAGGATCCACTGACGGTAACCCAGGAACTTAGAGCTACGCAGGGAGGGCGTTGGAGAGGAGGATTATTTTGATTTTTGACCTAGCGCGGAGAGTGATTGGAAGAGTGGAGAGTGTGTCGCGGGGAGTCCGCGTGTAAGGACTCGGGTATCCGCAGACCGTGAGAAAATGTGTTCTTCTTCCGTGCTCGGGCAATAGCCGATCTATCGGATAATCGCGGATTGCGATTATCCGGATTTCTCGCAGAGAACCATAGTTCCAGGTTTTTTTATAGTATAGTGCCAGTGCGTGGCCGAGTGTGTGAAACTCCGAGGGCTCTGTGGACGCCCTCGTGGAGCTGGGACGCGGCACCATGGAGGTAGGCGGACACACGGATGCCTCAGGTAGCTACCGACGTCAGAGGGCACACTCCCGAGGAAGAAAAAGCTCGTCTCCAATGAGACCTGCTAGAATTGCGGATCGCGCCGCGAGGGGATTCGCGGATTCGGTAGGCCCACCGAAGCAGGGACAGGCCTTGGGCAGTTTAACCACCACGACTCGGATTAGTCGTGAGCCGCTGTTGGGGATCACACTGTACGCGACGGGATTTGTATTGTAAAATTCTCCGTTTAGTTAATGTTAATACGCGAAACAGTATTCTACTCGCTGCATAGTCATTTCGCGCGCCTATCCGCTGACTCCGAAATTCTCTCTCGTCACCCCTATGTCCCCCTCTACCATTTTCAGTGCGCTGAGGCTGACCCACTGGGAAATGTGGAATGCGGCCGTGGAGATGGTGGTGTGGGGAAGCCGCACCTGACGCCCAACAACTAGATTTTCGGATCTTTTCTTCGATTTCAGCACGTTGGGAGCAGCCACGGATTATTTGTAGGCGACGCCGGTGGATGGTATACGTCACAAAATAAATGACGTACATTTACAAGAATGTACAAAAATCATTTAATATAGTTATGATGTGAGATGGTATATTTATCATGGATTCAAATTGGCACCAAATACTGATATCTTAACTTTTTGTAAGTAAAGTACCTGAAACTGCTATACGCACTTGGCGACTTTTTTTAATCTCAGATGATTTTACCAGTATCTTACTGATTATTGAAAATTGTATTGTACAAGATTTGTAATAATTATATAAGGACTTTCATTGACATTAATCTTTCACATATTACGTTCCTTCATTATCATCGAGAAACGTTAAATCAGATGATATTACATATAATTCATCTATTGCCTATTGGGGAAAAAAAAATTTACTGCGAAAAGTGTAGCTGAAACAGATAGACTTCAATCGCATTGTACTTCCAGAGAGAAAGAGGAAACAGAGCCTTTCTTACATGTAATCACGTATTTCAATATAAATAGATAAAATTCTAAAAGACTCCTGGACTTTCACGACTGACACCTACACACAACAAACTACAGAAGTGAATATCTGGATACCCTTGTAGTAACATTTATATAACTCGTCTAGAATAGTTCGTCATACCGTAACGCTAGCTAGACTGATATCGCCACTCTAAGATATCGGAACACCTACGCACTCCAGTGCGCTCGGGACATCTTTCCTTTAGCCATTTGTCCGGCACGTAATAAAGGCCTCTAGTGAAACATATCTAAGCAGCGCCTATTCCGACTAACTAGAGAATAATATTGAAAGGCGAACATGCCATTTATACCGACTAATTACAAGAGCTGACTATTCATCGTATTTGACAAAAAACCATCCACGTGGCCATTCTCCTACGAACTGTTCGCATCAGGAATGCGGAAGGATTTAACGATTCTACAGATGATGTATCATTTCATGATTTTGGAAACAATTGAACTGCTTTAACAAATTCCGGACTTAACGTTCATCAAACACCACGACGTGAAAAGAGAAAATTATGTGGTATTGTTAATTCTTATTAATATTGTAACACTGAATACGTAACGCGGTATGAGTGATGCCCATGATGCTCACAGACCCAATTGTAAATAAACACGAATATTTGCCTCGATACTTACGATATTGTAAATTATCTTTTTCTGACGGAACCTTTTCAAACATTTAATGCTCTATTCAGTCGATATACTTACCCACTAACCTACCCATTTTCCAAAGTTTGAACATTCCATCCTAACCTTACCTAACCAAACCTAGAGTTAACTAACGTAAAACCACATACAATATACTATAATAGGATTTCGTCCGTACCTAATTCTATTCCATCTACTTACACCCCCCCCCCCGCGGTTCGACCGGTATTCTTAAATTTTTATAAAAGAAATAGCGAACGTATATACAGGGTGTTCATTATAAAACGCACTGGGGTAATGGCGTTGCATTCCTTGCCAAATTCTATAGAATAGTAGTATAGCTGTGGGCATTCTGTATACAGATTCCTACACCGACCTTTACCGACACTCGAGAACCTTCGAAGGTGGGTGTTCGTGCTAAGTTGGCAACATGTGCGCCTACAATTTCCGAAAGTGAGGTCATCAAGACCCCTTGATTCCAAGAATTTACGTTCGATTCCAGGAATTTTGCGTCACATTCCGGGAATTTTGCACTCGATTCTAGGAATTACATACGATCATGAACCTTCTAGAACATTCTAGAACGTTCTAGAAGCTTCGACGGTTCGTGTCCGTCCTAAGTCGCGGAGGATCGCTCCCAGAGCCGACGGTCCTCTCGCGCGACGTTTTGATGGAGCCCCTTGCCTTTTACCTCGGGGAGCCTTCAAGAAGCTTTGTTGAACCCTCTTCCACCCTCCCGATCCGTGTAGATTTCAGACGGCAGCCTTCAGCCGTTTTGACCTTGAACGTTATCTCGCAGAATTGTGCATCGAGGATGCAGCAGCACCAGCATCGATTCCAGGAAATTTGTCGGCTTTCGTCAGCCCTTCGATTCCAGGAAGCCTTCGTGCAGGTTTCGAACGGCAGCCACCAACCCCGAAGCTGTCGATGACTCCCCCGACCCCCATGCAGACTTCAGGCGGCAGCCGGACACTGTTTTGATCTTGTTATTCAGGGTATCGAATTACTCCTAGAAGATAAGCAACCCTTTGTGCAGTTCGGAAACTTTTTGATGTAGAGTTCGAGCTCGAAGTGCGCAATTCGGGTAGATGTCTTATCGCTCGATCCGATGCAAAACAATTCCAGGAAAACCTTGGAAGCCTCGTACAGGTTCGTGCAAGTCGAAATGGTTCTCGCAAGCGCAATGGCGGGGTCAAAGTAATTCTAGAAAAATCTATGTATCGGTTGTTCAAATGTGCAATACCGAACGTTATCTCGCAGAGTCGTGCGTCGAGAATGCAGTCCCTCATCCTCCGAGGTGTCAAATTACTCGTAGGAGATACGTAAGCGTGCGACGCAACTTCGTAGGAGAAGGGCTAAGGTTCATCCGAATGTTCTAGAACGTCAGTTGCTCCGTTTGGAAGATGCATCGACCTTGACATTCATTCCAGGAATCTCTGTTCGCGATTCGAGTCCTAGAAATTTCCGAAACCTCCCATCCCCATTTTATCCCTTAAGAGTTTCCTATAAAAGGAGGAGCTGAACGTGCCTTAGTTCGTCTGCCGTAACAATTCGACCGATGTTAAATAAGAGGAAACAACGCGAGTTCGGAGTTCGAATACAGTTACTATTAAGGAATATCGCGGAAGTGAAACATTTGCTCGAAACTAAAAGAGATTATAACAGCTTTCTACGAAATCAAAAAAAAACTTCATCTACAGTAAAAAATGGATTTCTCTGGAAAATGGAAAAATCGAAATTGGCTGAGTTGGAACCCCAGAAAGAATACAAAATCACCAGAATAAGAAGAGTTCAAAGCAAATATGGAACGAGACTGATCCTCAATTTAGAAGGCAGCTTTTCAACGTTTCTACCTGCAAGGATGACAAAAGCTTTGAATGACGACGAGGATCTATTGAAGAAGATGATGCAAGCCTGTGAGGAGAATCGAGTCCTCATGCGTTTTCTCGGCGGGCGGTACAACCAGATTGAGTTCCAATGTCTATAAACTTTGTACTCGTGCTTCAACTACTATGTATACGTGTTAAATAAATATACTACTTATTATATCTTATATCTTTATTCGTAATGAAAAAATATACATTCCGATAACTTGTGCCTTAACAATGTCATATTTTCAGTTGAGCAATTAAAAAATGGAGCATGATGCTTTGCACATCGGGTAAGCGAGTTTTTTTCGCAATTTTTGCAACGAAGGGCATCCCAGATCTCCCAGATCCACGATGTGCTCGGATCATCCAATGAAACCTCCCAATCAAATTTTCTTCGCCAAGACTTTTACATAGATCTTAGACGCATTTTGCAAGATGACTCGAAGAATGTTTCTAGCTTGGTTGTAAGTAACGTGCCCAGCGCTCCAGGATATAGCATGAAAATTGCGCTCCAACCACAAATTTATACTTTTGTATTTAGCCGGTAGATACTTCCATGGACAAGGTGGTTGAAAGAGAAAAGTTGCAGACTCCAATCACGGATAGCTCCTTCAGGACAAACTCGTTCGAGGGTTTCATGTAATGGTAGTAGTTATACAAGGATAGTTCTGGACCAAGATTCCTGCACCAACATATTACCGACCTGTGGGTTCTCATCCGTGCTAAGTTAGGGACGTGGGGCCCCCTAGACTAGCGACGTTGGCGCCCCCTGTGTATGGTACGTTAGGGTGATTGGGCCCCGTATGAAAGATTTCTGCTTACCGACGGCACCGAAATTTTTTTGTTGAAGAGGGTGCTGCGCGCGCAGGAGTCGACGGCGCCGACCCCTTCATCGGCTGACGTCATCGGAAGGGGGCCCTAGTTTTACGTCAGGTGTCAGGGATTTTACGGCAGATTTCAGAAATATTACGGCAGGTATCAGGGATTTTACGGCAGATTTCAGAAATATTACGGCAGATTTTAAGAATTTTACATCAGACGTAATTGAGTGCATTGACCTTTTGTACGTTACCGAATTTTGTACTTGCGATCCCGAGGCAGCTCCTACCCTTTACACTTCCCCGCAAACTAGCATGTAGAGTTGGTGGAGATCAAGAATGACCCTTCGTATGTCACCGAAGAATTTCGATGACATTACATTATCGTCATAACCCCCCTGTTCCTCTTCCGCCTTCTTCACCACTATCATTCCGCTACGATACAGTGGCCTTGGAGAGACGGTAAAATCAAAGGACATTTCAAATTACCCTTTATACGTTACCGAAAAATTGTTTACAATAATTTAATGTGCACTATTTATTCGAGAGGAATTGTGCATCGAGACGGTGGATCTTTGATGTCAAAGAATTTAGCAAACCTTTGTATAATGCCGAAATGTAGATCCATGAATTGTTTACTTAATTAAAATTCCTTCACACTCTTAAGAAGAAGAGTGCCCTCTATATAAGGAAGAGCTTGGTGCTCTTTCATTAGTGTACAGTCGCAATTCGTCGAGTTTGGGGAAAGAACGTGAACTGAAAGTAAGAATACACTTGAGAAGAAGATTTAATCCAACCTGTGCGAAAATGGATTTCTCAACAATTAACAAAGTGGCGCGTCTGGAGGGTTTCCTGCCAACGAAAAAATTATCAGAACTGGAGGTTGAAAAAGAATACAAGATGACCAGCATAAGGAAACTTCAAACGAAATTTGGAGCAAGACACATCGTTGACGTGGAAAATAGCTTCTCAGTATTCCTGCCAGCAAGGATCTCGAGGGTTCTGACGGACGATGTGGATTTTTTTCAACGGATGGTTTTGGATACCGCTGAGAATCGGCTTTGTATGCGTTACCTCGGTGGGAAGTTCAACCTCATGGAATTTCGATATTTGTAAACGTTCATACTTATGATTTAAACAAATTGCCACGTAAGTGAGAAAAAATACAACTGCTTATTTCTTTCATATACACACTTTATTCTTAATCAAAAAATATACATTCCATCATCCAAGTCCTTAACGATTTAACATTTTCCATAGCACAATTGACATGCGGAGCATGGTGATGCGTACAGAGGGTAAGTGAATTTTTTCTCAATTTTTGCAGCGAAGGGCAGCCCAGATCTCCCAAGTTCACGATGTTTAACGATTG
>NW_014332966.1:527-8804 GCF_000341935.2 Cephus cinctus | reverse complement strand
CCAATTTTTCTTTTCCAATCCTTTTACATAAATTCTGGTAGCATCTCGTAAAATAACTCGAAGAATATTTCTGGCTTGGTTGTAAGATGTATCGCCGGAGTTCCAAGAGATACCATAAAAGTTGCGTCGTAACCACAAATTCATGCACTTGTATTTCGCCGGAAGAGAGCTCCATGGACATGGTGATTGAAACAGAAACGTTGCAGGGTCAGAGAAATCGCTACCCACTCCAATCATAGACAGCTCCTTCAAGACAAACTCGTCCGAGGGTTTCTTGAAACCTTGTACATCCACGATAAACTCCATGGTGACAGACTGCTTGCATTGAGATGATCGTAGGTTTTTATACTAATTATTTCACCCCACCACTAATTGGATTATATTCTACTATTTGATCATGTAGAATTAAACAGAACGCTGATGTTTCGGAGTCCGAGGGTTTCTTGAAACCTTGTACATCCACGATAAACTCCATGGTGACAGACTGCTTGCATTGAGATGATCGTAGGTTTTTATACTAATTATTTCACCCCACCACTAATTGGATTATATTCTACTATTCGATCATGCAGAATTAAACAGAACGCTGATGTTTCGGTGGGGAAATTTTGGTCTGCCTCGAATTCGAGACGAACGTCGACTGGTCCAAATTTGAGCGACTCATTTTGCTTAGAGCAATCGATGACAATTAGTGAAACAGCCGAGGAAATCATTCTTTCTCAGTACGGGCTCAGGCTCTTTGCCGTAATAAGTAGCTTGAAAGTTTACATACATCTCGGACAGCAGAGCAAACTGATTTCGATCAATGTCAAGGTTTAGATTTCCATAGGGGTAGCATTGCGAATTCAAGAAGAGTTTAACGTCTCTGACATTGCAATGGTCAAAGTGACTAGCATTCTTATTTTTATTATTCTTTTTGCCAGTTTGGAATCCCAATATACTCGCCGCACTCGTAAAACAAACAGCACTCGCCTTCGGCTCGTGCCGTTGTGTTACTCGTGTGCGGCTCGTGCGACCAACTTCACCGCCTGCCTATAAACTTCGCTTTCTCGCACTTGTATCGCAAAGTACTAATATTTTACACTACCGACGTCAAGATACCTAATGAGATCTAGTGGGGGGCGAAGATTACCGAAATTGTCAAAATAAATTACTGAGTCTTTTTTCTTCATGTAGGCGACCCAGTGTATTCCGGAACCGTCCTCATCGTCGAGATTGACGATTACCGATTCGTATTTGTACGATCTACCTTTTGGCATAGCATTCCGCATAAAAATTCCACGAAAATGTGGAATATTCATAAACCTGGCATACTTGAGCAGATCTGCATCAGTTAACGCTCGACGTGGTAGTTTCGCTTCAAGGTTTTTGGCTTTAGATGAATGTCCAGTCCCTTCTTGTAGGGTTTCAAGTACAGTCCTTTGCCTAGCGCGATGGATTCCATCGCATTATTATGTCGCTAGCTTTCCTTCAATTGTTCCTTGGTTGCCTTGGCATCGTTCACGGCTTCGGTTATACCTGCTGCACCTCCTGCCTAACGCTCCAGCAGCGCTCAGACCCGCAAACATATGAACGAGAAACGGCAGGAAACCTCCAACTTTGGATGGTACGGGTAGATACGTAGCACGTATATTTTTCTTTCCACCAGCCTGCTTGACAACTGTTTTCGCCACCCTTAAGAGCAGACTGAATTACTGTCTGTGCATCGTTGCTTTGTGTCATCGATCGTTTGGCTGCTTCGATAACTTTTCTCAGCATTATCTTTTTCTTAGGCTTCTTCTTTTTTTTCGTGATACCCATACCGAGTTTTGATTTAGCGTTCATTATGTTCGCTACAGACTAAGCAGCTGCCTTCTCACCGATGCTCGCGTCCTTCGCGAAGACACGTTTCTAAGCTTTGTTGGCATGTATCCCAATGGGGCGACACAGAGATGTTGACTATTTCTATCTTTGTCAGACCTACGCTCGCATTCCCAAAGATCTCGTAAGCGACAATACTAAAGCGAGAAACAAGATAACATGAGGGCCTTCTTCAGTATGGGGCGACACAGAGATGTTGACTGTTTCTATCTTTGTCAGACCTACGCTCGCATTCCCAAACATCTCGTACGCGATAATGCTAATTTGCTTGTGCTCTTTAAGCAGGATGAAATGAATCTCAAGCACGTTTACGATGATCATGTAAACACTGATATGACGTACGTGCAGTTCAGAGAGCTATGTTCAGCATGCTGGAACGAGAGCAAATGTGGGTTTCTCGTAATAGACGAGGATAGCGAACTCAACGAGGGTCGATATAGAAAAGGATTCGATTGCTTCGTGAGCATAAAAGAGTGATTATCGAAAAAATGGATACACTAGCATTTTGGATTCAGTGGTGACGTACGTGCAGTTCAGAGAGCTATGTTCAGCATGCTGGAACGAGAGCAAATGTGGGTTTCTCGTAATAGACGAGGATAGCGAACTCAACGAGGGTCGATATAGAAAAGGATTCGATTGCTTTGTGAGCATAAAAGAGTGATAATCGAAAAAATGGATACAGTAGCATTTTGGATTCAGTGATTGCAACATGCAGCGTGAAAAACTTGAAGAGCAGAAAAACATCTTGCGTCAAATCGCTAAAGCTAGCGATTCGATTCGCAGAAAGCATCGAATGATAAAATTGGGTAAAGAGAATGTCGAGCATGCGATGAGTGAGGTGTTCAAACCGGTAGTGACTCCACTGCAGAAACTAGTGAACGTATCTCAAACAGAGCATAATACTATAAAAGATAAGATTAAAGATGAAATCAAAGATGAAATAAAACATAATGTAGGAATTAATGATACGTTTGAAACAACGAATGAATCCTTTAATACGCTCAAAAATGATTCCACTATCGGGGAAATCAGTGATATTCAAGATGATGATATTGATGATGATGATGATGATGATGACGGTGATGATGGATACAAGAATGATATGGATTTACCCGTTAATCAAAACGGTTCGATGCAACGGTATCTTAATATGCTGCTATCGAGGCAGAATAAACAATTGGATACTACCTATGGTGTGCGTAAACTTTCCAAGAAGAAGTTGATGGTTGGAGATTCACCTATAAGTTTTGAGGGTGATCAAGTCCATATAGGCGATACCAGTTATCCAAAAACTAACGGTTTGATCGAACTATTGTTCAGGAAGATACCTAACGAGACTCATGTAACCCAAGATGACTTGAACAATTACAAAAACATTATTATAACAACGAATGCATATAAAAAGTACTATAAACCTGATGGTGATATTCGTAGGAGCAAGAGTTTCAAATTTAAAAATGTTATTGCATAACTAATTGAACAGTCCTCTGTAACGGGCAAAGGTATCATACCACGGTACATGATCGCTGCTAAGGACAAACTAACAAAAAAGTACTATAAACTTGATGGTGATATTCGTAGGAGCAAGAGTTTCAAGTTTAAAAATTTTGTTGCAAAACTAATTGAACAGTCCTGTGTAACGGGCAAAGGTATCATACCACGGTACATGATCGCTGCTAAGGACAGACTAACGGATTACGTGTACTGGGACGATCCCAATGAATTAGTAGACCGTCTTCGTTTGCTCCTTGCGTCTCAGGAAGCAGGTAATCCCAGTCACTCCAACGAAATCGTATCGATTATCGAAGAGTTGCGTGAGGCTGGTATTATTTATTAATTAGATAAAACGATCATGATCGTTACTTTAAACATGAGCGTTGACTGAGGCTGGTATTATTTATTAATTCGATAAAACGATCATGATCGTCACTTTAGACATGAGCGTTGACGTGTTTGGACGTCAGCTGAGTAGCAAGGCCGCGGTTACGAGTAGCCGTGGTCTTCCTGGTGTTGGATTCAAATTCACTCCTGCTGGACACTAAAACGATCATGATCGTCACTTTAGACATGAGCGTTGACGTGTTTGGACGTCAGCTGAGTAGCAAGGCCGCGGTCACGAGTAGCCGTGGTCTTCCTGGTGTTGGATTCAAATTCACTGCTGCTGGACACTACGACATAGATAACAAGAGGCTGTGCAACGTTGCCAATCCCGAGGAGCTAAACGATGCTGTTACTTTGAATCTCATGAAAACTGTAGTAAAGCAGGAAGTTGGTATCGTACTTCGTAAGACTGCTGAAATGCGCAATGAAATCGATAACAACAACCTAATGATTCGCGCTCTCGAATCTACCATGAAGGATGCCTTGAATCGTCTAGAAGCAGATATAAAGACAGCGCAGGACTTGACAATTCGCCATGATTCGCGCTCTCGATTCTACCGTGAAGGATGCCTTGAATCGTCTAGAAGCAGATATGAAGACAGCGCAAGACTTGACAATTCGCAACTCTGAGATCATTTCTCAGCTAGACGTCAGACTGAATGCACTGGAGAATGGATGGAAAAAAGTTAGCGGTGGTGGAAGAGCTGCATAGACCTGCTAGAAGAAATTATCAGCGTCGACACGTTGATATCCGTGGGCTGGATGAGACTTGGCAAGCGCATCTCGTTGACATGTCGGCGCACGCAAGAGAGAACGATGGATACAAGTACCTGTTCACCGTCATCGATATATTTTCAAAATTTGCTTGGGCCGTGCCGACGAAGAGCAAGAATGCTAAAGACGTGATGACAGCTATGAAATCTATACTGCTGCAGGGACGGATACCGAAGAAATTGCAAGTGGACGAAGGTCGTGAATTTTACAATACCGAATTCAAGAATCTAATGCAAAAACATGGTATTGCTATGTACTCGACATTCAGCAACTTGAAGGCATCGATCTGTGAACGTTTCAATCGTACTCTAAAAAATAATATGTGGAAACAATTTAGCCTGCAGGGTGACCATCGTTGGTTAAACTTCTTATCAGACCTGCTATCATCTTACAATGGTAGTAAACATCGAACCACTGGTATGAAACCGATAGACGTCACTGCTAGAAACGAAAAAAAATTACTGCATCGAGTGTACAAGAATTTCAAAATGAAATCCACACTTAGACTTGCAAAATTTAAAGTTGGAGACAAAGTTCAAATAAGCAAATTCAAACACATTTTTGAAAAAGGCTATACACCTAACTGGACAACGGAAATTTTTACGATAAGCCAACTGGAGAATACCCATCCGGTGACGTACAAACTCAAAGACTACCAGAATCATCCTATCGAAGGCGGCTTTTACGAATAGGAACTTACCAGAGTCAAGTACCCCGACATATATCTTGTGGAGAAGGTGTTGAGGAAACGTGAGAATAGACTTTTTGTTAAATGGTTAGGTTTCGATGAATCGCATAACACTTGGATTAATAAGTGGGACCCATAAGGAGTTTGAAATAAAACAAAACAATTAATTTAAATATATATAAAATTTCTTATTTAAAAAAAAAGATAAAAATATAAAAAAACATACAAAAAACAAAACTTAATTGATATAAAAATACAAAAGATAAAAAATTTAAAATAACTTTTTTTTAATTTTCCTTATCTTAATAATCTTTCTCTGATTCGTAGTCAGAGTCCCTGCAAAAATAGATATTAATTATATTACTATTCATGTGTAAATAGAATTGGTTAATATACGCACCAATTGTAACAAACTAACGGGGGCATCCCGAAGAGATTTCTGAGGGAAAATATATTTTCGTTCCCACAGTCTTCTTCTTCAAAAAGGGCCCACCCATTGCGGGCCCTTCTTTCCTTTCGCTCATTCCGTTTTTTTAACATCTCCCTGATGCATATAAATCCATGAATCTGTAATAATGAAACAACACCTTATATAATAGAACTTCTTTGAAATACTTAGTTAGTGTATTAAGAGAAACTTAAAAGACACTACACTCACGATTAACCGTAATTCACCTCGTACCATTGTCTCATCACGTTTGTTCCTTGTGTCACGAACGGATGAGTTGAGTCGAGTCGAGTCGGATGAACCGCTTCAGCTTACCCCCACTTGTAGTTCCTAGAAACTAGGATCTAAATGCACAGACGAACGAACGGTCCACTTGACCATTGTATATATTGCACTAAGGACAATACAAATTTGGATGATGCCATCCAGATGATCGGTACGCGTTGAAGTCATCATGAAAAATTCATTTTTTTTTCCTTGCACACGGTTACATATTCTAACATATTTTATAACCCCATGGGAGAGTATCCGTCGAATGAGCAACAATCACTCTCTTATCATCATTCCAACTTAATGCTATTTTCTTTTGCTCAACAGCATAAACCTCATGCTTTTTGCTTTGAATCAAATTTTGAGGTTTAATCAAATTTTTTCGACGCTCGAGAGACTGTAGATAATCATCGAAGATTATGGTTTTTAACGTAGATCCTTTGATTCCTTTCGCACGCTTCTTATCCCTAGTTTCACCTAAAATTCGAAAACTATACAATTTCGCCCGCAGTCCTACAAACTTAGCCATGATTTTAAAATTATTTTCATCCTTCATCAGACCTAGAACTTTCTTAATGGTATACCGTATACATAATCCGACGGATAGTCTGAAGTGTCGAATCTTCGTGTATCGGATATATCGTAAACTGTTCATAATATAAGTCGGATTGCGACATTTGTGTCAAGAGTGAAGCTTTCTTTTGTTCATTAATATCGAGAGTAGACTTATTATCCCCCAAAAAACACTTACGTGTAAAAAACTACGCCAAGTACAGGATTGCTGTTCCTCTAACAAAAAGTATTGATATCATATTATTGAGGCCAAGTACATAAGTCACTACATGTTTTCCTATTATATGATCTAGCACTGGCCCATCATTTTAATTATATTTTCAATATTTCCTATAACGTTTTCGCTACTTTTTTATGTTACTACTGCTTCCCGTATTTAATTATGATTTAATGGTGATTTAATAATTAATAAAACTTTAGGTGATTCCTTATCGAGTACTACTTGGCGGGTCCGTGCCAGGAATTCCAAAGTACTTACTTTGAACGTACTAATAGTATCCTAAAACTATATGTGTGTTGTTAAGCTTTTACCGTGATTATTTTTGACGAATTATTGTTAATATGCTTTCAATAGAAAATTGGTACTGGTTTTGTACCTAATTCTTTACACGTGCTCATAGTATTCTAATGCTGTATGTTTGTTATTAAGCTTTTACCGTGATTATTTTTGACGAGTTATTGTTAATATGCTTTCTATAGAAAATTGGTACTGGTTTTGTACCAAATTTATATCAAGAAATGCACGGACCCGCCAAGTAGTACTCGATAAGGAATCACCTAAAGTTTAATTAATTATTAAATGACCATTAAATCATAATCAACTATGGGAAGCAGTAGTAATGTAAAAGAGTAGTGAAAACGTTATAAGAAATTTTGAAAATACAATTAAAATGATGGGCCAGTGCTAGATCATATAATAGGCAACCATGTAGTGACTTATGTACTTGGCCTCAATAATCTGATATCAATACTTTTTATTAGAGGAATACACAGCACTCCTGTACTTGGCGTAGTTTTTTACACGTAAGTGTTTTTTGCGGGATTCATTCTTCTTCAGCAAAGGCTCAGGATCCTTGCCATAGTACGTAGCTTGAAAGTTTGCATACATCTCGTACAGCAGAGCAAACTGATTATGATCAATGTCAAGATTCAGAATTCCGTAGGGATAACATTGCGAATTCAAAAGGAGCTTAACGTGTCTGACGTTGCAGTGGTCAAAGTGACTAGTGTTCTTATTTTTCTTGTTCTTTCTGCTCGTCTGAAAACCCAGTATCACGTATCGTGGTTTTTCCGACTGAGTCGACGTCTTGACGGTCCGCACGTGTTTCGAAGTGGTGGGGAGTAGAGGGTACTGGTACAGCTCCCAGGTACGAAAGCTCACGGAGATGAGTGTACCCCTCTCGATGAATCTCAGCAGTTGTATCTTCCGTCGATCCGACACCTTTACGTACGGTATCAGCCATTCCAATTTATGAATTACAACTTTACATTCTTCCGGAGTAGGTTGCACTATTGCATTGATATCGCTCCTTCCTCTCGTCAGAATCAACTCGTAAATTGCTCTATTGACAAACGTTACAATTGGCGCCCAACGTGGGGCTGGCGTAATTAAAAAGGCTTGATTATCTAAACAAGTGAAAAACTTTAGATATGGCCGAAAATAAGGAACAGGATTCCCACGACACAGGGTATCAAACAAACCGACCACTCGATGAAACCGAAACGTTATTCGCAAGTACTGCACTTGAACAAATCGGGGAAAATCGTAGAAATCCGGTAGTAC
>NW_014332966.1:0-517 GCF_000341935.2 Cephus cinctus | reverse complement strand
AAAAAGGCTTGATTATCAAAACAAGTGAAAAACTTTAGATATGGCCGAAAATAAGGAACAGGATTCCCACGACACAGGGTATCAAACAAACCGACCACTCGATGAAACCGAAACGTTATTCGCAAGTACTGCACTTGAACAAATCGGGGAAAATCGTAGAAATCCGGTAGTACAATTTGCAGAATCGGAAGATATATTTATGGATAGTCCCGTGGAGACGCATCCAAGACATAATATTAAAAGAAACCCGGTAACAGGGGTAAACCTAGCAAGCGAGTTAGATTTAGCGGAAATCCTCGCACAAACTCCTATAAATCCAGACGCAGACACAAAAGAGTTGATAGAATTACGACATAGGGTGCGCGATCTAGAACGCGATAATCATGAATTAAGAAAGATCATCGAGGAAAGACTACCGCGAAATCTGCTGGAACTGATACAAGCAGAAATGCAGCAATCAGGACGAGGGCACCAAGAAGCTCAGCAAAGACAGCAGGTAGACCTAGCAAGTACTAGG
>NW_014332965.1:29168-29842 GCF_000341935.2 Cephus cinctus | reverse complement strand
CCCAGTCTGTTCCAAAAAAATCCCAGTTGGTCCCAGTCTGTCCCGGACTCTCCTAGACTGTTCCAAAAATATCCCAGACGTCCCAGTCTGTCCCAAACTGTCCAACACTGTCCTAGACTGTTCCGGAATAGTCCCAGATTGTCCTAGTCTGTTCCAGCCTGTCCCAGACAATCTCAGACTGTTCCAAAAAAATTCCAGACTCTCCCAGTCTGCCCCAGACTGTTTCAAAAATATTCCAGATGGTCCCAGTCTGTCCCAGACTGTCGTAGACTGTTCCAAATATATCCCAGACGGTCCTAGACAGTCCCAGACTGTCCCACACTGTCCTAGACTGTTCCAAAATTATCCCAGTCGGTCCCAGACTGCCCCAGACTGTCCCAGACGGACCTAGACTGTTCCAAAAAAATCTCAGTCTGTCCCAGACTGTACCAGATTGTTCCAAATAAATCCCAGACGGTCCCAGTCTGTCCCAGACTGTCCCGGACAGTCCTAGACTGTTCCAAAAAAATCCCAGGTTGTCCGAGTCCGCCCCAGACTATCCTAGACTGTTCCAAAGATGTCCAATACGGTCCCTGTCTGTCTCAGACTGTCCCAGACAGTCCCAGGTTATTCCAACAAGAATTCCAGACAGTCTCAGGCTGTCCCAGACAGACCCAGACTGTTCCAAAAAAATC
>NW_014332965.1:19903-24829 GCF_000341935.2 Cephus cinctus | reverse complement strand
GTCCCGGACAGTCACAGAATGTTCCAAAAAAATCCCAGTCGTTCCCAGTCTGTCCTAGACTGTCCCAGACAGACCAAGCTGTTCGAAAAATATCCCAGACAGACCCAGACTGTTCCAAAAAAATTCCAGTCGGTCACAGTCTGTCCCAGACTGTCATAGACTGTTTCAAAAATATCCTAGTCGGTCGCAGTCTGTCCCAGACTGGCCTAGATTGTTCCAAAAATAGTGCAGTCGGTCCCAGACTGTCCCAGACTATTCCAGACAGTCCCAGGCTGTTCTAAAAATATCCCAGTCTGTTTCAGACGGTCCTAGACCGTCCCAATCTGTTCCGAAAAAATCCCAGTCGGTCCCAGTCTGTGCCGGACTGTCCTACACTGTTCCAAAATAATCCCAGATGGTCCGAGTTTGTTCCAGACGGTCCTAGACAGACCCAGACTGTTCCAAAAAAATTTCAGACTGTCCCAGTCTGTCCCAGACTGGCCCAGAATGTCTCAGACAGTCCCAGACTGTTCCAAAAATATCCCAGTCGGTCCCAGACTGTCCCAGACAGTCCCAGACCGTTCCAAAATAATCCCAGTCGGTCCCAGTCTGTGCCGGACTGTCCTACACTGTTCCAAAATAATCCCAGATGGTCCGAGTTTGTTCCAGACGGTCCTAGACAGACCCAGACTGTTCCAAAAAAATTTCAGACTGTCCCAGTCTGTCCCAGACTGGCCCAGAATGTCTCAGACAGTCCCAGACTATTCCAAAAAAAGCCCAGACTGTCCCAGACTGTACCAGATTGTTCCAAAAATATCCCAGACGGGCCCAGTCTGTCGCAGACTGTCCCAGACAGTCCTAGGCTGTTCCAAAAATATCCCAGTCGGTCCCAGACTGTCCCAGACAGTCCCAGACCGTTCCAAAATAATCCCAGTCGGTCCCAGTCTGTGCCGGACTGTCCTACACTGTTCCAAAATAATCCCAGATGGTCCGAGTTTGTTCCAGACGGTCCTAGACAGACCCAGACTGTTCCAAAAAAATTTCAGACTGTCCCAGTCTGTCCCAGACTGGCCCAGAATGTCTCAGACAGTCCCAGACTATTCCAAAAAAAGCCCAGACTGTCCCAGACTGTACCAGATTGTTCCAAAAATATCCCAGACGGGCCCAGTCTGTCGCAGACTGTCCCAGACAGTCCTAGGCTGTTCCAAAAATATCCCAGTCGGTCCCAGACTGTCCCAGACAGTCCCAGACCGTTCCAAAATAATCCCAGTCGGTCCCAGTCTGTGCCGGACTGTCCTACACTGTTCCAAAATAATCCCAGATGGTCCGAGTTTGTTCCAGACGGTCCTAGACAGACCCAGACTGTTCCAAAAAAATTTCAGACTGTCCCAGTCTGTCCCAGACTGGCCCAGAATGTCTCAGACAGTCCCAGACTATTCCAAAAAAAGCCCAGACTGTCCCAGACTGTACCAGATTGTTCCAAAAATATCCCAGACGGGCCCAGTCTGTCGCAGACTGTCCCAGACAGTCCTAGGCTGTTCCAAAAATATCCCAGTCGGTCCCAGACTGTCCCAGACAGTCCCAGACCGTTCCAAAATAATCCCAGTCGGTCCCAGTCTGTGCCGGACTGTCCTACACTGTTCCAAAATAATCCCAGATGGTCCGAGTTTGTTCCAGACGGTCCTAGACAGACCCAGACTGTTCCAAAAAAATTTCAGACTGTCCCAGTCTGTCCCAGACTGGCCCAGAATGTCTCAGACAGTCCCAGACTATTCCAAAAAAAGCCCAGACTGTCCCAGACTGTACCAGATTGTTCCAAAAATATCCCAGACGGGCCCAGTCTGTCGCAGACTGTCCCAGACAGTCCTAGGCTGTTCCAAAAATATCCCAGTCGGTCCCAGACTGTCCCAGACAGTCCCAGACCGTTCCAAAATAATCCCAGTCGGTCCCAGTCTGTGCCGGACTGTCCTACACTGTTCCAAAATAATCCCAGATGGTCCGAGTTTGTTCCAGACGGTCCTAGACAGACCCAGACTGTTCCAAAAAAATTTCAGACTGTCCCAGTCTGTCCCAGACTGGCCCAGAATGTCTCAGACAGTCCCAGACTATTCCAAAAAAAGCCCAGACTGTCCCAGACTGTACCAGATTGTTCCAAAAATATCCCAGACGGGCCCAGTCTGTCGCAGACTGTCCCAGACAGTCCTAGGCTGTTCCAAAAATATCCCAGTCGGTCCTAGACAGTCCTACACAGTCCCAGGCTGTTCCGAAAGAATCTCAGTTGTTCTCAGTCTGTCCCGGACTGTCCTAGACTGTTCCAATAATATCCCAGACGTCCCAGTCTGTCCCAGACTGACTAGACTGTTCCAAAAATATCCCAGTCGGTCCTAGACAGTCCTACACAGTCCCAGGCTGTTCCGAAAGAATCTCAGTTGTTCTCAGTCTGTCCCGGACTGTCCTAGACTGTTCCAATAATATCCCAGACGTCCCAGTCTGTCCCAGACTGACTAGACTGTTCCAAAAATATCCCAGACTGTCCGAGTCTGTCCCAGACTGCACCAGACTGTTCCAGACTGTTTCAAAAAAATTCCAGACTGTCCCATTCTGTCTCAGACTGCCCAGAATGTCCCGAACTGTCCCAGACTGTTCCAAAAAAATACGGGTCGGGCGCAGTGTGTCCCAGACTGTCCCAGATTGTTCCAAAAATAACCCAGTAGGTCGCAGAATGTCCCAGTCTGTCCCAGACGGTCCCAGACTGTTCCAAAAAAATCCCAGACTGTCCCAGACTGTCCCAGACGGTCCTAGACTGTTCCAAAAAATCCCAGACGTACCCTGTCTGTCCCAGACTGTCGTAGACTGATCCAAAAATATCCCAGACGGTCCCAGTCTGTCCCACAATGTTCCACACTTTTCTAGACTGTACCATAAAAAATCCCAGTTGGTCCCAGTCTGTCCCGGACTGTCCTAGACTGTTCCAAAAATTTCGATGACTGTCCCAGTCTGCCCACACTGTCCCACACTGTCCTAGACTGTTCCAAAAATATCCCCGTCGGTCCCAGACTGTCCGGACTGTCCTAAACTGTTCCAAGAATATCCCAGACGGTCCCAGACTGTCCCACACAGTCCCAGACTGTTCTAAAAATATCCCAGTCTGTTTCAGACGGTTCCAGACGGTCCCAGTCGGTTCCAAAAAATCCCAGTTGGTCCCAGTCTGTCCGGACTGTCCTAAACTGTTCCAAAAATATCCCAGACGGTCCCAGTCTGTCCCACACTGTTCCACACTGTCCTAGACTGTTCCAAAAAAAATCCCAGTTCGTCCCAGTCTGACCCGGTCTTTCCTAGACTGTTCCAAAAATTTCGAAGACTGTCCCAGTCTGCCCACACTGTGCCACACTGTTCTAGACTGTTCCCAAAATATCCCCGTCGGTCCCAGACTGTCCCAGACTGTCCCAGACGGACCTAGACGATTCCAAAAAAATACCAGACTGTCCCTGACTGTCCCAGACAGTCCTAGACTATTCCAAAAAAATCCCAGGTGGTCCGAGTCCGCCCCAGACTGCCCCAGACTGTCCCAGACTGTCCCAGACGGACCTAGACGATTCCAAAAAAATACCAGACTGTCCCTGACTGTCCCAGACAGTCCTAGACTATTCCAAAAAAATCCCAGGTGGTCCGAGTCCGCCCCAGACTGCACCAGACTGTCCCAGACTGCGCCAGAATGTCCCAGACTGTTTCAAAAAGTTCCAGACTGTCCCATTCTGTCCCAGACTGCCCAGACTGTCCCGAACTGTCCCAGACTGTTTTTAAAAAAATACGGGTCGGGCGCAGTCTGTCCCAGACTGTCCTAGATTGTTCCAAAAAGAAGCCAGTCGGTCGCAGAATGTCCCAGACTGGCCCAGATAGACCCAGACTGTTCCAAGGAAGTCCCAGCCGGTTCTAGTCTGTCCCAGACTGTCCTAGACTTTTCCAAAAATAACCCAGGCGGTCCCAGACTGTCCGAGACTGTCCGAGACGGTCCCAGGCTGTTCCAAAAGTATCCCAGACTGTCCCAGTCTGTCCCAGACTGTCCTAGACTTTTCCAAAAATAACCCAGGCGGTCCCAGACTGTCCGAGACTGTCCGAGACGGTCCCAGGCTGTTCCAAAAGTACCCCAGACTGTCCCAGTCTGTCCCAGACTGTCCCGCACTGTCCAACACTGTCGTAGACTGTTCCAAATAATCCTAGATAATCCCAGTCTGTTGCAGACTGTCCCAAACAGTCCCAGAATGTTCCAAAAAAATTCCAGACTGTCCCAGTGTGTCCCAGACTGTTCCAGACTGTCCCCGACACTCCCAGGCTGTTCCAAAAAAAATTCCAGACAGTCTCAGGCGGTCCCAGACAGTTCCAGGCTGTTCCAAAAAAAATTCCAGACAGTCTCAGGCGGTCCCAGACAGTTCCAGGCTGTTCCAAAAAAAATTCCAGACAGTCTCAGGCGGTCCCAGACAGTTCCAGGCTGTTCCAAAAAAAATTCCAGACAGTCTCAGGCGGTCCCAGACAGTTCCAGGCTGTTCCAAAAAAAATTCCAGACAGTCTCAGGCGGTCCCAGACAGTTCCAGGCTGTTCCAAAAAAAATTCCAGACAGTCTCAGGCGGTCCCAGACAGTTCCAGGCTGTTCCAAAAAAAATTCCAGACAGTCTCAGGCGGTCCCAGACAGTTCCAGGCTGTTCCAAAAAAAATTCCAGACAGTCTCAGGCGGTCCCAGACAGTCCCAGACTGTACCACATATATCCCAGTCGGTCCTAGACGGTCCCAGACTGGCCCAGACAGTCCTAGACTGATCCAAGAAAATCCCAGTCCGTCCCAGACTGTCCCAGACGGTCCCAGACAGTCCCAGGCTGTTCCAGATATATCCCAGTCTGTCCCAGACGTTCCCAGACAGACCCAGACTGTTCCAGACAGCCCTAGACTGTT
>NW_014332965.1:3579-19728 GCF_000341935.2 Cephus cinctus | reverse complement strand
CTGTCCCAGACGGTCCCAGACTGTTCCAAAAAAATCCCAGACGTACCCTGTCTGCATGAGACTGTCGTAGACTGTTCCAAAAATATCCCAGTCAGTCATAGAGTGTCCCAGACTGTCCCAGACAGTCCCAGACTGTTCTAAAAATATGCCAGTCTGTTTCAGATGGTTCCAGACCGTCCCAATCTGTTCCAAAAAAATCCCAGTTGGTCCCAGTCTGTCCCGGACTGTCCTAGACTGTTCCAAAAATATCCCAGTCGGTCCCAGACTGTCCCAGATGAACCTAGACTGTTCCAAAAAAATCCCAGACTGTCCCAGACTGTACCAGATTGTTCCAAAAAATCTCAGACGGTCCCAGTCTGTCCCAGACTGTCCCAGATTGTCCCGGACAGTCCTAGACTATTCCAAAAAAATCCCAGGTGTTCCGAGTCCGCCCCAGACTGTCCTAGATTGTTCCATAAATATTCCATACGGTCCCAGTCTGCCTCAGACTGTCCCAGACAGTCTCAGGCTGTCGCAGACTTTCCCAGACGGTCCAAGACAGTCCCAGACTGTTCCAAAAAATTTCCAGACAGTCCCAGTCTGTTCCAAAAAATTTCCAGACAGTCCCAGTCTGTCCCAGACTGGCCCAGAATGTCCCAGACCGTCCCAGACTGTTCCAAAAAAATCCCAGACTCTCCCAGACTGTACCAGATTGTTCCAAAAAAATCCCAGACGGTCCCAGTCTGTCCCTATCTGTCCCAGACAGTCCTAGACTGTTCCAAAAAAAAACCAGGTGGTCCGAGTCCGCCCCAGACTGTCCTAGTCTGTGAAAAAATATCCCAGACTGTCCTAGTCTGTCTCAGACTGTCCTAGACTATTCCAAAAATATCCCAGACGTCCCAGTCTGTCCCACACTGTCCAACAGTGCCCTAGACTGTTCCGGAATAATCCCAGATTGTCCTAGTCTGTTCCAGACTATCCCAGACAATCTCAGACTGTTCTAAAAAAATTCCAGACTGTCCCAGTCTGTCCTAGACTGTTTCAAAAATATCCCAGATGGTCCCAGTCTGTCCCAGACGGTCCCAGACTGTTCCAAAAAAATCCCAGACGTACCCTGTCTGCATGAGACTGTCGTAGACTGTTCCAAAAATATCCCAGTCAGTCATAGAGTGTCCCAGACTGTCCCAGACAGTCCCAGACTGTTCTAAAAATATGCCAGTCTGTTTCAGATGGTTCCAGACCGTCCCAATCTGTTCCAAAAAAATCCCAGTTGGTCCCAGTCTGTCCCGGACTGTCCTAGACTGTTCCAAAAATATCCCAGTCGGTCCCAGACTGTCCCAGATGAACCTAGACTGTTCCAAAAAAATCCCAGACTGTCCCAGACTGTACCAGATTGTTCCAAAAAATCTCAGACGGCCCCAGTCTGTCCCAGACAGTCCCAGATTGTCCCGGACAGTCCTAGACTATTCCAAAAAAATCCCAGTTGTTCCTAGTCCGCCCCAGACTGTCCTAGACTGTTCCAAAAATATTCCATACGGTCCTAGTCTGTCCCAGACTGTCCCAGACTGTCCCAGACAGTACCAGACTGTTCCAAAAAAAACCGGACTGTCGCAGACTGTCCCAGACAGTCCTAGGCTGTTTCAAAAATATCCCAGTCGGTCATAGACTGTCCCAGACTGCCCCAGCCAGTCCCAGGCTGTTCAAAAAAAAATCCCAGTTGGTCGCAGTCCGTCGCGGTCTGTCCTAGACTGTTCCGAAAATATCCCAGACGTCCCAGTCTGTCCCACACTGTCCAACAGTGCCCTAGACTGTTCCGGAATAATCCCAGATTGTCCTAGTCTGTTCCAGACTATCCCAGACAATCTCAGACTGTTCTAAAAAAATTCCAGACTGTCCCAGTCTGTCCTAGACTGTTTCAAAAATATCCCAGATGGTCCCAGTCTGTCCCAGACGGTCCCAGACTGTTCCAAAAAAATCCCAGACGTACCCTGTCTGCATGAGACTGTCGTAGACTGTTCCAAAAATATCCCAGTCAGTCATAGAGTGTCCCAGACTGTCCCAGACAGTCCCAGACTGTTCTAAAAATATGCCAGTCTGTTTCAGATGGTTCCAGACCGTCCCAATCTGTTCCAAAAAAATCCCAGTTGGTCCCAGTCTGTCCCGGACTGTCCTAGACTGTTCCAAAAATATCCCAGACGCCCCAGTCTGTCCCACACTGTCCAACACTGTCCTAGACTGTTCAAGAAGAATCCCAGACGGTCCCAGACAGTCCCAGACTGTTCCAAAAAAATCCCAAGTGGTCCCAGTCTGTCCCGGACTGTCCTAGACTGTTCCAAAAATATCCCAGACGCCCCAGTCTGTCCCACACTGTCCAACACTGTCCTAGACTGTTCAAGAAGAATCCCAGACGGTCCCAGACAGTCCCAGACTGTTCCAAAAAAATCCCAAGTGGTCCGAGTCCGCCCCAGACTGTTCCAAGAATGGCCGAGTCGGTCCCAGTCTGTCTCAGACTGTCCCAGACGGACCCAGACTGTTCCACAAAAATCCCAGACTGTCCCAGACTGTACCAGATTGTTCCAAAAAATCTCAGACGGCCCCAGTCTGTCCCAGACAGTCCCAGATTGTCCCGGACAGTCCTAGACTATTCCAAAAAAATCCCAGTTGTTCCTAGTCCGCCCCAGACTGTCCTAGACTGTTCCAAAAATATTCCATACGGTCCTAGTCTGTCCCAGACTGTCCCAGACTGTCCCAGACAGTACCAGACTGTTCCAAAAAAAACCGGACTGTCGCAGACTGTCCCAGACAGTCCTAGGCTGTTTCAAAAATATCCCAGTCGGTCATAGACTGTCCCAGACTGCCCCAGCCAGTCCCAGGCTGTTCAAAAAAAAATCCCAGTTGGTCGCAGTCCGTCGCGGTCTGTCCTAGACTGTTCCGAAAATATCCCAGACGTCCCAGTCTGTCCCACACTGTCCAACGTCGGTCCCAGTCTGTCTCAGACTGTCCCAGACAGTCCCAGGCTGTTCCAAAAAGAATTCCAGATAGTCTCAGTCTGTCCCAGACTGGCCCAGCCTGTCCCAGAAAGTCCCAGAGTGTTCAAAGAAAATCCCAGACTATCCCAGACTGTCCCAGACAGTCCTAGACTTTTCCAAGAAAATCCCAGTCCGTCCCAGACTGTCCCAGACGGTGCCAGACAGTCCCAGGTTGTTCCAAAAATATCCCAGACTGTCCCAGACGGTCCCAGACAGTCCCAGCCTGTTCCAAAAAAATCCCAGACGTCCCCAGTCTGTCCCAGACTGTTCCAAGAATAGCCGAGTCGGTCCCAGTCTGTCTCAGACTGTCCCAGACAGTCCCAGGCTGTTCCAAAAAGAATTCCAGATAGTCTCAGTCTGTCCCAGACTGGCCCAGCCTGTCCCAGAAAGTCCCAGAGTGTTCAAAGAAAATCCCAGACTACCCCAGACTGTCCCAAACAGTCCTAGACTTTTCCAAGAAAATCCCAGTCCGTCCCAGACTGTCCCAGACGGTGCCAGACAGTCCCAGGTTGTTCCAAAAATATCCCAGCCGTCCCAGTCTGTCCCACACTGTCCCAGACTGTTCCAAGAATAGCCGAGTCGGTCCCAGTCTGTCTCAGACTGTCCCAGACGGTGCCAGACAGTCCCAGGTTGTTCCAAAAATATCCCAGCCGTCCCAGTCTGTCCCACACTGTCCCAGACTGTTCCAAGAATAGCCGAGTCGGTCCCAGTCTGTCTCAGACTGTCCCAGACGGGCCCAGACTGTTCCACAAAAATCCCACACTGTCCCAGACTGTACCAGATTGTTCCAAAAAATCCCAGTCTGTCCCAGACTGTCGCAGTCTGTCGCGGACTGTCCCAGACTGTTCCAAAAATATCCCAGACGTCCCAGTCTGTCCCACACTGTCCCACACTGTCCTAGACTGTTCCGAAATAATCTCAGATTGTCCTAGTCTGTTCCAGACTGTCTCAGACAGTCGCAGACTGTTCCAAAAAAATTCCAGACTGTCCTAGTCTGTCCCAGACTGTTTCACACTGTCCCAGGCAGTCCCAGGCTGTTTCAAAAATATCCCAGATGGTCCCAGTCTGTCCAAGACGGTCCCAGACTGTTCCAAAAAAGTCCCAGACTGTCCCAGTCTGTCCCAGACTGTCCTAGACTGTTCCAAAAATATCCCAGACTGTCCGAGTGTGTCCCAGACTGCACCAAACTGTCCCAGACTGTCCCAGACTGTTTCAAAAAAATTCCAGACTGTCCCATTCTGTCCATGACTGCCCAGACTGTCGCGAACTGTCCCAGACTGTTCCAAAAAATACGGGTCTTGCGCAGTCTGTCCCAGACTGTACTAGATTGTTCCAAAAATATCCCAATCTGTCCCAGACGGTCCCAAACAGTCCCAGGCTGTTCCAAAAATATCCCAGTCTGTCCCAGACTGTCCCAGACTGCCTCAGATCGTCCTAGGCTGTTCCACATATATCCCAGTCAGTTTCAGACGGTCCCAGACAGACCCAGACTGTTCCAAGAAAGTCCCAGACGATTCCAGTCTGTTCCAGACTGTCCTAGACTTTTCCAAAAATATCCCAGTCGGTCCCAGACTGTCCCAGACTGTCCGAGACGGTCCCAGGCTGTTCCAAAAATATCCCAGACTGTCCCAGTCTGTCCCAGGCTGTCCCACACTGTCCAAAACTGTCCTAGACTGTTCCAAATAATCCTAGATGATCCCAGTCTGTTCCAGACTGTTCCAAAAAAATTCCAGACTGTCCCAGTCTGTCCCAGACTGTTCCAGACTGTCCCCGACACTCCCAGGCTGTTCCAAAAAAAATTAGAGACAGTCCCAGTCTGTCCCAGACTGGCTCAGAATGTCCCAGACAGTCCCAGACTGTCCCAAACAGTCCCAGACTGTTCCAAAAAAATCGCAGGTGGTCCGAGTCCGCCCCAGACTGTCCTAGACTGGTTCAAAAATATCCCAGACGGTCCCAGTCTGTCTCAGACTGTCCCAGACAGTCCCAAGCTGTTCCAAACAAAATTCCAGACAGTCTCAGGCGGACCCAGACTGGCCCAGGCGGTCTCAGACAGTTCCAGACTGTTCCAAAAAAATCCCAGACTGTCACAGACAGTCCTAGACTGTTCCAAGAAAATCACAGACAGTCCTAGGCTGTTCCAAACGATCCCAGACAGTCCCAGGCTGTTCCAAATGTATCCCAGACTGTCTCAGACGTTCCCAGACAGGCCCAGACTGTTCCAAAATAATCCCAGTTGGTCCCAGACTGTCCTAGACTATTCCAAAAATATCGCAGACGGTCCCAGTCTGTCCCAGACTGACCTAGACTCTTCCAGAAATATCCCAGCATGTCCCAGTCTGTCCCAGACTGTCCTAGACTGTTCCAAATATATCCCAGACGGTCCCAGTCTGTGCCAGACTGTCCTAAACTCTTCCAAAAATATCCCAGTCGATCCCAGACTGTCCCAAGCTGTCCGAGACGGTCCGAGGCTGTTCCAGAAATATCCCAGTCTGTTCCAGACTGTCGCAGACAGTCCCAGACTGTTCCAAAACAATTCCAGACTGTCCCAGTCTGTCTGTCCCAGACTATCCCAGACTGTACCAGACTGCCCCAGAAGGACCTTAGACAGTCCCAGCCTGTCCCTCACTGTCCCAGACAGTCTCAGGCTGTTCCAAACAAATCCCAGACGTTCCAAGACTGCCCCAGACTGTACCAGATTGTTCCAAAAAAATCCCAGACGGTCCCAGTCTGTCCCAGACTGTCCCACACTGTCCCAGACAGTTTTAGACTGTTCTAAAAAAATCCCAGGTGGTCCGAGTCTGCCCCAGACTATCCTAGACTGTTCCAAAAATATCCCAGACGGTCCCAGCCTGTCCAAGACTGTTCCAAAACAATCCCAGTATGTCTCAGACTGTCTCAGACAGTCCAGGGTGTTCCAAAAAAAATTGCAGACAGTCCCAGTCTGTCCCAGACATTCTCAGACTGTTCCTAAAAAATTCCAGACTGTCCCGGACTGTCCGAGACTGTTCCAGACTGCCACAGACAGTCCCAGACTGTCCCAGTCGGTCCCAGACTGTCCCAGACAGTCCCAGGCTGTGCCAAAAATATCCCAGTCTGTCCCAGACGGTTCCGAAAGTCCCAGACTGTTCCAAAAAAATTCCAGTCGGTTCTAGTCCGTCCCAAACGGTCCTAGACTGTTCCAGAAATATCCCAGTCAGTCCCAGACTGTCCCAGACTGTCCAGGCGGTTCCAAAAATATCCCAGTCTGTCCCAAACGGTCCCAGAGAGTCCCAGACTGTTCCAAAAAAATCCCAGTCGTTCCCAGACAGTCCTAGACTGTTCAAAGAAAATCCCAGACTGTCCCAGACAGTCCTAGACTGTTCCAAGAAAATCCCAGTCCGTCCCAGACTATCCCAGTCTGTCCCAGACTGCCTGAGACGGTCCCAGGCTGTTCCAGACATATCCCAGTCTGTTTCAGACGGTCCCAGACAGACCCAGCCTGTTCCAAAAAAATCCCAGATTGTCCCAGTCTGTTCCAGACAGACCCAGACTGTCCCAGACTGCCCAGACTTTCCCGAAATGTCCCAGACTGTTCCAAAAAAATACCAGTCGGGCGCAGTCTGTCCCAGACTGTCCTAGATCGTTCCAAAAATAACCCAGTCGGTCCCAGACTGTCTCAGACTGTCCCAGACATCCCAGGCAGTTCCAAAAATATCCCAATCTGTCCCAGACGGTCCCAGTCTGTCCCAGACTGTGCTAGACTCTTCCAAATATATCCCAGTCGGTCCCAGGCTGTCCCAGACTGTCCGAGAGGGTCCCAGGCTGTTTCAAAAATATCCCAGACTGTCCCACACTGTCCCACACTGTCCTAGACTGTTTTAAATAATCCTAGATGAGCCCAGTCTGTTCCACACTGTCGCAGACTGTCCCAGACTGTTCCAAAAAAATTCCAGACTGTCCCAGTCTATCCCAGACTGGCCCAGAATGTCCCAGACAGTCCCAGACTGTTCAAGAAAAATCCCAGACTTTCCCAGACTGTACCAGATTGTTCCAAAATAATCCCAGACTGCCCCAGTCTGTCCCAGACTGTTCCAGAAGAGTCCCAGACTGACCAGTCTGTCCCAGACTGTCCCACACTGTCCTAGACTGTTCCAAATAATCCTCGATGATCCCAGTCTGTTCCAGAATGTCGCAGACTGTCCCAGACTGTACCAGATTGTTCCAAAAAAATCCCAGATGGTCCAGCCTGTCCCAGACTGTTCCACAATAATCTCGTCCTAGACTGTTCCAGAAATATCCCAGTCAGTCCCAGACTGTCCCAGACTGTCCAGGCGGTTCCAAAAATATCCCAGTCTGTCCCAAACGGTCCCAGAGAGTCCCAGACTGTTCCAAAAAAATCCCAGTCGTTCCCAGACAGTCCTAGACTGTTCAAAGAAAATCCCAGACTGTCCCAGACAGTCCTAGACTGTTCCAAGAAAATCCCAGTCCGTCCCAGACTGTCCCAGACGGTGCCAGACAGTCCCAGGTTGTTCCAAAAATATCCCAGACTGTCCCAGACGGTCCCAGACTGCCCAGACTGTTCCAAGAAAATCCCAGTCCGTCCCAGACTATCCCAGTCTGTCCCAGACTGCCTGAGACGGTCCCAGGCTGTTCCAGACATATCCCAGTCTGTTTCAGACGGTCCCAGACAGACCCAGCCTGTTCCAAAAAAATCCCAGATTGTCCCAGTCTGTTCCAGACAGACCCAGACTGTCCCAGACTGCCCAGACTTTCCCGAAATGTCCCAGACTGTTCCAAAAAAATACCAGTCGGGCGCAGTCTGTCCCAGACTGTCCTAGATCGTTCCAAAAATAACCCAGTCGGTCCCAGACTGTCTCAGACTGTCCCAGACATCCCAGGCAGTTCCAAAAATATCCCAATCTGTCCCAGACGGTCCCAGTCTGTCCCAGACTGTGCTAGACTCTTCCAAATATATCCCAGTCGGTCCCAGGCTGTCCCAGACTGTCCGAGAGGGTCCCAGGCTGTTTCAAAAATATCCCAGACTGTCCCACACTGTCCCACACTGTCCTAGACTGTTTTAAATAATCCTAGATGAGCCCAGTCTGTTCCACACTGTCGCAGACTGTCCCAGACTGTTCCAAAAAAATTCCAGACTGTCCCAGTCTATCCCAGACTGGCCCAGAATGTCCCAGACAGTCCCAGACTGTTCAAGAAAAATCCCAGACTTTCCCAGACTGTACCAGATTGTTCCAAAATAATCCCAGACTGCCCCAGTCTGTCCCAGACTGTTCCAGAAGAGTCCCAGACTGACCAGTCTGTCCCAGACTGTCCCACACTGTCCTAGACTGTTCCAAATAATCCTCGATGTTCCCAGTCTGTTCCAGACTGTCGCAGTCAGTCCCAGACTGTTCCAAAAAAAATTCCAGACAGTATCCCAGACTGTCCCACACTGTCCCACACTGTCCTAGACTGTTTTAAATAATCCTAGATGAGCCCAGTCTGTTCCACACTGTCGCAGACTGTCCCAGACTGTTCCAAAAAAATTCCAGACTGTCCCAGTCTATCCCAGACTGGCCCAGAATGTCCCAGACAGTCCCAGACTGTTCAAGAAAAATCCCAGACTTTCCCAGACTGTACCAGATTGTTCCAAAATAATCCCAGACTGCCCCAGTCTGTCCCAGACTGTTCCAGAAGAATCCCAGACTGACCAGTCTGTCCCAGACTGTCCCACACTGTCCTAGACTGTTCCAAATAATCCTCGATGATCCCAGTCTGTTCCAGAATGTCGCAGACTGTCCCAGACTGTACCAGATTGTTCCAAAAAAATCCCAGATGGTCCAGCCTGTCCCAGACTGTTCCACAATAATCTCAGACGGTCCCAGTCTGTCCCAGTCTGTCCCAGACGGTCCCAGACAGTCCCAGACTGTTCCAAAAAAATCCCAGACCGTCCCAGTCTGTCCCAGACAGTCCTAGACTGTTCCCAGAAAACCCCAGGTGGTCCGAGTCCGCCCCAGACTGTCCTAGACTGTTCCAAAAATATCCCAGACGGTCCCAGTCTGTCTCAGACTGTTCCAGACAGTCCCAGGCTGTTCCAAAAAGAATTCCAGACGGTCCCAGTCTGTCCCAGACTGTCGTAGACTGTTCCAAAAATATCCCAGTCGGTCCTAGACTGTCCCAGACTGTCCCAGACAATTCCAGGCTGTTCTAAAAATATCCCAGTCTGTTTCAGACGGTCGCAGACCGTCCCAGTCTATTCCCAAAAAATCCCAGGCGGTCCCAGTCTGTCCCACACTGTCCTAGACTGTTCCAAAAATATCCCAGTCGGTCCAAGACTATCCCAGACTGTCCCAGACGGACCCAGACGGTTCCAAAAAAATCCCAGACTGTCCCAGACTGTACCAGATTGTTCCAAGAAAATCCCAGTCTGTCGCAGACAGTCCCAGACTGTCCCAGACAGACTCAGGCTGTTGTTTCCGTTGTAGGGGAACCACGCGAGGCAAGGGTGTCTGGACGTCTCCTGTGATATACGACTCGCAGACATCGGTGTAAACAAAAAGCATCTTAGGTAGGGCGTTGATCAGGCTAATCGGTTGATCGGCCATCACAACGGGCTCTGTTTATGATACCTCGACCGATTCGAGAAAACCTAGGATGCGTGCCAGAGATCGGCAGAGTCTCAGTTTGTTCAGGTCGTCTAGATCGTTGTCAGTAGAGACTGTTGTATTTTTAGAGTGTAATTTGCGCTTTTTATTTAGTAAGTTTGTATATAAGGACACGTTCCGGTAAATTCTCTAAGTTTAAGTATTTTATTATAGCATGCGAGGTTTAGGACAGACAGATGTTTCGTTCCTTTTAGTTGACCGATCCCGAATATGATGTAGGCGACGCGTACAAACTTCGTTTTACGACAGCCAAGGTACGGTATGCCGAGCGAAAGAATAAAGTAAACCCAGTGCCGATTAACCAAACAGAGACAAGCCAGTCTAGTGCATCTGCGTCGAGGGGTAGTGCCCAAACTACCGACGTAAAGTTACCGGCTTTAGAATTTCAAAAATTTAATGGTGATGTGTATAATTGGCTATCATTTTGGAACTGTTTCAAAAAGATAGACGAAGATAAGGAACTTAGTGATACCGATAAGTTTCAGCTTTTGCTTCAAGCGATGGAGACGGATTCAACAGCGCACACTTTAGTGAAAAGTTACCCTCAGTCTGCCGAAAATTATAAGAAAGCGTTGAACGCGTTAAAAGGTCGTTTTGGGCAAGACGAAGTGTTAATCGAATTGTACGCGCACGAACTCATCCAGCTTGTGTTTAACTATATGATCAACCCGAAAAATCGTATGTCCCTCGCAGATTTGTACGATAAACTAGTGGCACATCTAAGAGCATTGAAATCACTAGGAGTCGCTACGGGCAAGGATTCGTCGCTGCTCGTGCCGTTGGTTGAGTCATCCTTACCGGAAGAATTGTTGCGTATATAGCATCGCAGGAAACGCGAGTCACCGCAAGACGAAACTGATGCTTCTGATGCTCCACAGCCAAGAAAGGACCGACTTACGCGCTTGCTCGAATTTATCGAAAATGAAGTCAACGGAGAGATGCGCATTTCAATTCTAAAAGGTCGTTTTGATGTAAGCCGTGATAGTGAAAACCAAAAGCATAAGCATCATCATAACTCAAAGAAACCTGCCAATCCGACCGCCATGGGTTTATTGGCTGCAAAGGGTAAGGAGACTAATTGTTTATTTTGTGATTTGAAATCGCATAGCAGTGAAAATTGTGCAAAAGCTAAGAAGATGACTCTTATCGAACGACAGGATACTGTTAAGAAAAAACGTACTTGTTTTTGTTGTTTAAAGATCGGTCATAATTGTAAAACGTGCCGCGTACGAGTAACGTGCTCGATTTGCAACCGTCATCATGTTGATTTAATGTGCAATTTTGAAGCTGGCGACGGTAAAAAGAGTGATAATATAAAGAAAGGCGATAGCGCGAGTGTAATGAAAGAACTTAACTGCATCGGTAAAATACGTAACTGCCCGCAAGTTTTCATGCAGACGTTTAAGGCGCGAGTTTATAGCGATAGCGGCGAGTTAATCGTACGGGTGCTGATTGATAGTGGATCGCAAAGGTCTTATATTACAAAAGAAGTCGCGAATCAACTGAATTATAAGCCAATAGGTGAACAGCGGCTCACCTATATGCTTTTCGGCGGAAGCCAGTCGGAAAATACGTATCATAAACAATACCGTGTGCGCATGCAAAGTTTAGTGAATGATTTCGCGTGCAATTTTGCCTCGCTCGATCAGGAAAAGATTTGCGGCAAGATAGAGCCTGTGTCCAATAGTGATTGGTATAAAGAGTTAGAAAAGTTTGACATCGAACTTACCGATCTGTGGGACAGTAGTGAACCGATCTCCATCCTGATTGGCGCAGACGTCGCAGGCAAATTATTAACAGGTAGGCGACAAGAATTAACAAATGGACTGATTGCTTTCGAGACATTATTAGGATGAACGATTATGGGATCCGTACGCAATCAGGTTACAAGTGAAAACGCAACCGTCAACGCCATGTCAATGTATGCCCGCAGCTACGACGTGAAAGAGTTGTGGTCGTTAGATATATTAGGCATACATGATCCGATTGCGCATAAGAAGTTGAAGGAACACGAAGAAACAGTGTTTGCAGAATTTTTAGAAACAGTTGTTTTCAATAGCGAGGGTCGTTATGAAGTAGAATTGCCGTGGAAGAAAAATCACGCACCCCTCGTCGACAACAAAAGTGTGGCCATTAAACGGTTGGATTCGTTAGTTACCAAACTAAAGAAGGAAGAAAGATACAACGAATATGACAACGTGTTCAAGGAGTGGCAGCGCGAGAAGATCATCGAACGTGTACCTGAAGAAGAAGTAGACGATTGGGGACACTATTTACCTCATCGGCACGTCGTAAAGGAGAACAGCACCACAGTGCTTAGGCCTGTATTCGACGCGTCTGCAACACAGCCGCCGCACCCAAGTTTAAATAAGTGTCTGCACAAGGGACCAAATCTCATTGAGGAGGTGCCAGCGATTTTATTACGTTTTCAAACGAATAATATTGGTGTTGTAGCGGACATTAAAAAGGCGTTTTTGCAGATTCTTCTGAAGTTAAAAAATAGAAATTTTATGCGTTTTTTTCTGGTATGATGAACATAATAATTTAATTATATTTCGACATTGTAGAGTAGTTTTTGGCATGTGCTGTAGCCCATTTATGCTAGGTGCGGTTATAAATCTGCACTTAAAAAATTTACTTTCGGATATAAACAGTAATAAAGAATCAGTTTTTACGCGTTCTGCAATTGAAAAACTTTTAAGTAGCTTTTACGTTGACAATTGCGTCACTAGCATAAATACGATTGACGAATTAAATGACTTTATGTTTCAAGCAAAGAAGGCGATGGAGCTTGCTGGTTTTGATCTCCGCGGTTGGGAATTTAGCGGGGACAACTTAAGTGAAAATAAGACTCCGGTATTGGGTATTTTATGGATCAAAAATAGCGATGCGATATCATTAAACGTTTCTAATTTAAATGAAATTAATGTAGAAAAGGTCACAAAGAAAGATATTCTATCGTATACGCATCGCATTTTTGATCCTTTAGGTTTCGTGTGCCCGATCACCCTTTGTCCGCGAATTTTATTGCAGGAAGCATGGGCGAAAAATCTTACGTGGGATGAAGATGTCGGTATAGAGATAAAGACAAAATTTCTTAAATGGTACAACAACTTGAAAAATTTAGGTGATGTAGAAATACCTCGATGTTTAATGGGAAAAAATTAATTCGAAGGATGAAGTAAGCTTACACACCTTCTGTGATGCAAGTAAATTTGCTTATGCAACGGTAATTTTTATACGCATTAAAAGTAGTTCAGGCGTTAGAGTTAATTTTGTACAAGCTAAATCGCGAGTCGCTCCCGCGAAAATCAGCCCAGATGCTCGTCAAAGTATACCGCGTTTAGAGTTGTTAGCAGCTACGATCGGTGCAAGATTAACTAATACGATTATAAAGACGTTGAATTTATATAAGGTAAAAACGTATTTTTGGTCTGACTCGTCGACTGTAATAGCGTGGATCAATAGAGAATATAATTGGAGCGTATTCGTTCATAACCGAGTAAAAGAAGTTCGCGAGCTCACCGATCCGAAATGTTGGCGTCATGTTTCAGGCAACCTAAATCCGGCCGATCTCCCGTCGAGAGGGTGTACTGTCGCGCGTTTGATAGAGTTAAAATGGCACGAGGATCCCGAATGGTTACGTCAGTCTCACGATAAGTGGCCTGTTAGCGCAAGTTTATATAACGAGGAAGAAATTAATGCAGAATTACGAAAAAACGCACAATTTATTGATAAAACTATCAGTTTTTTAGCAGTATCGTCAACTATAGATCGCAGATTTGTAATGCAACGCTTGCTAGATCATTGCTCTAAATATTCTAAAGTCGTTCGGGTTATCGCGTACATGAAAAGATTCGTGAGATTTTGTAAAGTTAAATTTGAATTGCGTGATAAGAGCGATTTAAGTTGTGAGGAAGTTAAAACCGCGGAGATGGTTTTATTAAAGTTAGTTCAAGCGGAGAGCGTGCAATTGTTTGATAAGAAGATAGACGATCAATACACATTATTTACCGATGACGATGGGGCCTCGCTAGCCACTACGGCCTACGTAACAGGTTGATTCGGTTAAAATCAAAAATTATTTTGCGTGAGGATTCTTTTAACTTTAGATGCCCGTACGTTTTATCAGGGAAAAATGAGATTGTAAAATTGCTTATCCGTGATCAACATATAAATTTGCATCACGCAGGATCGCAAATTATTATGAATACGTTAAGAGAGAAGTTTTGGATCATTAGGCCGAGACAAGCAATTAGAGCGGTTATAAAAAAGTGTGTAGTGTGCCGTAGACACAGTTCAAAGCCAGGTACCTCGGTTTCAGCGCCCTTGCCTTTAAATCGTGTGACAGATGCAGCTGTATTCGAAGTTGTAGGTATAGACTATGCCGGGCCTATTTATCTAAAAGACGGACAAAAGGCATGGGTATGCATTTTCACCTGTGCGGTATTCAGGGCAGTACACTTCGAACTAGTATGTTCATGAAACGTCGGATCGCTAATTATGGCTTTACGACGCTTTATTGCAAGAAGAGGTCGGCCGAGTGTAGTCTACAGTGACAATGGATTGAATTTTTCCGGGCTTAACAACGAACTAAAACGTATCGATTATAAAAAATTAGCTAGTTTAGCAGCGACGGAGCAGATAGAATAGAAATTTAATCCACCCTCTGCGGCCTGGTGGGGAGGATTCTGGGAACGATTGATAGGAGTTTTGAAAAAATTATTACGCCGTACCCTTAAAAGGTCTTGCTTAAACTACGAGGAGATGAGTACAGTTCTTATCGATTGCGAGGGTATCATTAATTCAAGACCGATCACGTTCGTCTCTGAAAGTGAAAATGAGATCATGCCCCTAGCTCCATCAAATTTTCTGCAAGAGATTAAAGAAATTGGCGTGTTAGATTTAGATAATGTAGAAGGAAGTCCACTTAACAAGCGTTATGCATATCGTCAAACTCTAAAAGAAGAATTGAGACACCGGTTCAGAAGCGAGTATTTAGGCGCGCTGATCAATCAACGCTCGAAAGTTGATTATCCCGTTGAGATAAAAGTTGGCGATATCGTATTAATCGGTTATGACAATGTTAAACGACTGCATTGGCCTTTAGCTAGAGTAATGGAGAAAATAACTGGAAAAGATGGTGTAGTACGGGTAGTAAGATTGAAGACAGCTACTGGAGAATTATTTAGACCGGTTCAAAGAGTTTTTCCGCTAGAATTAAATTATAATAATACTGATTTAAATGTTAAAGAGTCAACTGTAATTAAAAATAGTGAGATAGCAAAAAAGAGTTATAAGAAACAGCGTCCTCAAGAAAATGTTGATGTAATAAAAAATAAAGAACCACATGTAACGCGTTACGGCAGAAAAGTCAAAAATGTTGACCGACTAATGTACAATTAGCGTACACACGTATGCCATTTTATTTTTTTTTTCTGTATTGTGTGTCACGTTCGATTTACTTACCTTTTTATTATATCTGTTTCATTTCATTTTATTTTATTTTTTGTAAGCTACGATTAAAATGAATTAAATGTTAACTTTTCATCTCCTGGTGGGGAGGATGTTGTATTTTTAGAGTGTAATTTGCGCTTTTTATTTGTAAGTTTGTATGTAAGGACACGTTCCGGTAAATTCTCTAAGTTTAAGTATTTTATTATAGCATGCGAGGTTTAGGACAGACAGATGTTTCGTCCCTTTTAGTTGACCGATCCCGAAGATAGGACACGGCGACGCGTGTAGTATCTTAACGAGTTTTAAATATACCAGTCATAAAAAATCAGAGGAAAGGCACCGAGATTCGTCGAGCGAAGCGCATAATTTTATGGTTTTATTAGGTTAAGGGCTGCACAGCACATGGGATAACTTGTGGGAAAAACCCCGAGTATGGCGACGGTTTTGGGGAAAATCCCAAAGACTGGAGGTGCACTTTTATGGTTTTTATGGTGTTTGCGTGCGTTCACTGCGCTTTTGTTGCAAGTATATATTGTGACGTTAAAATTCACGTCGCAAGATCCCGAGTGTAGAACTAGCGTGTTTTAAATACGGGACGCATAACCGTCCCTCGGGAAAGTCGCGAAAGGTACCGGCCAAGAACTCTAGGGTCCAAGATTGTATTAGAATCGCTTAAGATTAATTATTTTTGTTGCGTACAACTATTTCATGCGTTTCGTATCCGGCCACCACTACCACCACCAACGTTTCGCCAAGGGAGAAAAGAGCAGCCACGCCTAGACAGACCATCAGTCGCAGCCTCGCTCGAAGGAAGTCGCCGCCAGTCCCGCGAGGGAGCATGGAGACGCACTACGTCATGAGGCGCCTCCACCCCGCAGCTGACGACTCCCGAATCAAGCGGGAAGTCGAGACAGCATAAGTCATCGCACTGGATCATACCGATCTCGCATTGCCGCCGGTACGGACGTCCCGCGAAGGGAACGCCACCGGTACCGAAGAGGATGGAAGGCTCTGGAAGCTGTCCAGGTGCGAGGGGTCGCTAC
>NW_014332965.1:0-1413 GCF_000341935.2 Cephus cinctus | reverse complement strand
ATGTAATCAGGGTTCAGAGCGTCTCTGAAGAATGTCTTTATCTCGGCAAAGTGAAAATCCCTGCAGGTGTACGGCAGCGTCGAATAACAACAACGTACAGCGGAATACGCTTAATGCTTTATAAATTATTTAGAAGATATGGGGCGATGGAGGCGTAGGAAACAAAAAAAAACAGTTTTTTTAAAATAAAAAATATATTATTATTACACATTTTGCAAGAAACATCAAGCGTACAGTTTTTATTTCGAAAAAAAAGGCCCTATGCATGGCTGTTCTGATCCTCCATGGTGCTCCGCACAAAGGAAAGGTACTCGTGATTATACAGGGACAGCAGCTCCAACAATAATTGATTAAGCGCCGGTGACCACAGGCCTTTCTTCTCCAGAACCAACCGAAGATCGCCCAATATGTTGTCCCTGGAGGAGGTGTCGTCTCCGCGACGGTCGCGTTCCGCAATCAGTGTGTCCTTACAGTTGTTAGCGCTGTCGGTAATCTCGCGTAGCCTGGTTATTTGAAAGGTTTCGCAGCGCAGGATCCTCTGGAGATTGAGGTAGGACACCCTCTTCATGACAACCGTAGGTGTGTATGTCCTAGCTCTTTTAACACCCAAGCCATCGTTGTCCGTAGACACCGGCATTGCCGGTTTGATGATAATTGCCCGCTCACCGTATGAGTACGTGAAGGCGAGCTCATGAGTGGGCATGAGAATGGGAGTGTTAAAAGCCTCGGGTACCTCCTTGATGTTATCCTCGGCGGTAAAGAATTTGTCGATGACTGGGAAGTGGTCGGTGATGATGGCCCATTCGGTAGGTTCAAACTCCACGCCAGAATAATCTTGATTAAGGATGCGTATCATGACGACGCGGGATGGTCCACCGCACCTAAAATATAAGGAATACCGAACAAGCGTGATCAGTATGCCTGGCGGCCTTTACGCGTACCTAGAGGCACTCGATGATACGTGGGAAACCTATACACCCCACGACGTTTACAACGATGAGGAGGGGGAGTACGCTGAAGGATCGAGTAATTTGGCGTACTACGCAATGGACACACGAACAGCATCCCGGCGCAACATCAGACATATACGGTGTACGGCAATTTTTCGCGACGAGAGCTGCGAAACACTGCTGCGGGGTGACCGGGGGGGAAAAGATATCAGCGTACAGCTGATCGGTGGTGATATCGACGAGTTCGATGTTGTTAATGACTGGTGTGATCTACTGGCACCAGCTGATTGTAATTGATAAATATAAATAAAGTTAAAAAAAAACCCATGTACACAGAGTAGTATGATTCGTATCTCTATCCCTACACTACGATGGCGAGATGCTGATGCAACCTCGAGCGGTGTACGTCAGCAGAACGTTGCAGCTCCCAACGCAACACCTCTATACCGTTTTTTTTTTTTTT
>NW_014332964.1:30833-36090 GCF_000341935.2 Cephus cinctus | reverse complement strand
GCGTGTCGAAAGCAGAAAAGATAAAGCAAATGGTTAGCGAGATTCAAAGGGGTGCGAAAGCGAAACCAAGTAACAGAATCCTTAAAATAATAATACAAAACAAAAAGTTCTTGAAAGATTCTATATAAACTAAAATTCTTAAAACGAAACGCGGAATTAGCGAGGGACTACGGCCCTGTAGCGATACGACATGGCAGCGGGACGGATCCGCGCCGGCGCAAAAGATACTTTCGACAATATTTCAATAAACCGGAGACTACAAAATAAACGCGAGAACAAAGGTCTAAATTCGTATCGGTACGAAAACCTGGTAACAAATTCACTCGCGATATTTCCCGACAATTGGAAAGAGTCAGAAACTGGGCGATATAATTATGGCGATTAGCACACAGGTATAAGATACACTTAAATAAATTAACACAGGCAGTACAAATAATATACAATAGTTAAAAGAAATGGCAATCTCTCGAAAGATTATCACCAGAATAGAGTGATGGGCAAAAATAAATTAATAGGTACGCCACTGATAGTCAGTGCGTCCTGTATTGTCGACTCGGGCGATTACTCAAAAAAAAGGTCACTCTACGCTCGACCAACGGCGTAAGGTATCGAAAATATTACACTAAGACGGTAATTATGAATTTCCAGAAATTAAAATATCAATTAAATAAAGAGGACGATGCCATTCCTAATAACGGAATCGAAAAATATGTGAACAATATAAGACAAAGAAAAGAATTATTTGAAGTTAAAATTCAGGATAATAAAGCGACATATAACGCCGGAAAAGAGAGAAAAGCCCCAAAAGATATTCGCTAGAAACAGCTAAACAGACTCAACGGGAAACGGCCAAGCCGGAGACGCCGGGACCCTAGGTGTTTCCACGTGGTCGAGAAGATAATTGGTAACTTATAAAATATTCGACAATTTCAAAGTACTAAGTTACCGCAAAACGCAATTAATTACAATATATTCAATGTTAAGTACTCTACGATAAGAAAAGAAAAACGAAATAAGATAACGGTATCCGGCACTATCGTCCTTTTACTTAGAGGGACTGGAACGACATTCAGTCCCGGTAAGCGAGAAAATTTGCCGTCGAGACAAAGCGCCTAGACGGGATTACTTCAATTAAATTCACCAAAATCTCCAAAATAACGGTAACGAAAGGTGCTCACCAACTATATAAGATACGAAATCCAGAAAAGAAGGCGAGTCCTCGATATAATATTCGTCCTTCAATACTTCGTTCCTTCGATATAATATACAAGATAAATTGGATATCGGCTGCTCTTAGTTCACTGGTACGGATTACTTCACGCGACCACTGGCTGAGATGCTTCAAACGTAAGTGAACGAGCCGGAATTCGTCGCCAGAGGAAGAGCCCTAGGGGCCCCCCTCCATAAATTATTAATTCCTAATTCGTGCGGTAGAGCGAAAACACAATATAATAATACAGAATAGGTAAATCTAACGTTTGACGGTAGCCAGAGACGAAGCATTAGGCGCTAGAGTCCGAAGATAGACGGAGAGAGCCGAGCTGAGCGCGGGAATCCTTGGTGCGGCCGATCATGAGTCCTCGGTGCGAGCAGCAGGATCCAGCGAAGAGTAGTCCCTGGTTTCTTCTCCGGGGGCCACTGATAACAGGAGCGCTAGGGAACGTTTGGCGACTGGGCGGCACACGATAGAGGATTATCCTTTCCTCCTATCGGCGGCACGAGTGGCGAAGGCCCTTTTCTGCGATCCGTATGGGCGGCCGGCAGAAGTATTAGAGGGATCCCATCCCGGGTCTCCTTGGCTCCACGGAAGTCCTCCGGAACGAACAGCAGTTTGGTCCAGCCTCTGTCGATCGCTCGTCCGGTAGCTCAGGAACTCTCGTTGGCGGTCAGCTTCGTGCTCGTGGTGTAGACGTAGATTCGCCCAGGACGGTAAAGAAGGTAGGCGAGTGCGAATAGGAAAGCTCGAAAAATAAAAAATAAAAACGAAAAAAAGCAGAAAGGCGGAACAGAAATAAGCAGAAAGGACGATAGGCGGAAACAGAATGCATACACGATAAGCGAGACAAGCAAAGTCATCTTTGGAATGTCGGATGACTGACGTTTGGAGGATCGTTGCAGGTGGATTATGTCTTTTCCCTACTCCTAGCAATCTTTGTGACTGAATTTCCGAAATTCACGTCACATTACATATATTCCAAATATATTGAGATATATTTCACATACAAACAAAATATATATATTTCCGTGTGGGTAAGGTCATTATCGACGTTTCAGCCTTATGACCTTGAAATGCTGATTTTCAGTTATGAATTATAGCATTAACCGACTTTCTAGTTTTGCATGAATTGTTTAGACTAGGACATGTCTTACTTTTAGCGTGACCCAGAACCAACGAAGGGGACGTGGTAAGATTTGGCTCTATTTTTGTTTTTTTTTTGTTTATTTTTTTTGTTTTTTTTTTAAATATTTTTATTTTTTTATTTTTTATATTTCACGGGTATCACGGGTGGTTTGCTATACAAAGCGCATGAATTCCCTTTTTACAAATAGAACAAATTAGGTTTGAACGTTTAACTTCTCCACCATGTTTACTGCTGCATTCCACGCACCGCCGCAAATTTCGTCCAGGTAGCTTTTCAAGACTAAATATTTGGGTTGGTGTAGATGATGTATATTGTTTATATGCGTTGTTTTTGTTTGCGAACCATTCATTTTCAATTTCATAAATAATACTTGAAACAAATTGTAACCTGGTTAGCTTTTTACCCTTATTATTTTCAGAGTATATTATGTAGGCGTTTAAGACCATTCTTCCAATAATGCTGAATGACACGTTTTTCCAATATTTCATTGGTCTTCTTTCATCTAGGTATGTATAAAGCATTTTATCTGCTTCGTCCACACCACCCATGAACTTGTTGTAATTGTGAATAACAGAAGGTTTAGTCTTTTCTGACTCGTACATTTCTCTTTTCTTTGTAACGACTACGTTATCTGTAGTGCAGTTTGTTGTAAGAATTGTAAGAATTCCGTTGCTTTCAAAATATTTAGATTTACCAACATCTGCAGATTTGGCCTTCTTTGGGACGTTTTTTTTATTTTTTCTAATAGTACCAGTTATATATGTATTTTTTTGCAATAATACTTTTGCTAGTTGGATGCTTGTAAAAAAGTTATCGGTGAAAACATGATATCCTTTATTCAAATAATTTCCTAAATTTAATAATTGTTGGACAACAACATATCCCAATCCATTCTTTTTTTATTTCTTCCTTATTTTCGGTTGACTTTGCGCCTCGATAACAAAGAAATCCTAAGCAATACTTTGAAATAGAATCACAAAGTATCCAAAATTTGATCCCCCATTTGTGGTGCTTTTTATTAGGAAGGTACTGCTTTATGCTCGATTGACATTGAGTGCCCACCAGTGATTCATCGATACTCAACTGTTGGTGCGGTGTATACTTTTCATGGAAAATCTTATTGGCATAATCCACAAGAAAGTTAAACTTTCCACATGGATCGTAATCTGGATGTCCTGGTGGTGCCAAAGTGGTATTGTCAACCAGATGGAAAAACTTTATAATCAATAAAAACCTATCCCTAGGAAACATTCTTCCAAACCACGGTATTTGCCTTGAGCCTCTATTCCAATAACACATCATTGTTGGACGTCTAGTAATACCCATTTCTAACAAAACAGCAATAAATGCTTTCATTTCTAGTATGGTAACAGGTTTCCATTTTTTTTCACGTGATAGACGCTTCAAAGTTTTGCTGGTACTCAAAAACTGATGAGCGTACCGGTTTGTTTCGGTAACCATTGTAGAGATTAGGGAAATCGAAAAGAATATGGAGAAATATTCAATTGGTTTTGCTTCAGAATCAGGCGGATGTTGTGGACCAGGAACCTCCGTAAAAGAATACTTTTCATTCGAATACCGTGTATCCAAATCCAAAAATTCATCAACAGAGGCATGTTCGGTGCAGTCTTCGGTTAGTTCATCATCGTTGCTCTCGCTAATAGCCCGTAATCTCTTTTTAGGAATAATAATATCACTTCCGCTATCACTTTCGTTGTCACAAACTTGCATTTCATCATCAGTCCACGATTCCGAGTCAGTTTCACTCCAAATATCAGACACTGGGTTCACCGTTATTTAACAAAAAAAAAAAGTAGATTTGAAATATGTAATATTATTACAACAATTAAAAATCGTATGCTCCGCAAACGCAAGGTGCTTCACTGGACACACAAATTCTAGCGTTCTGGATCAGCATTATTACGCACTCCGCGGTCTAGGCATCGAAAAAAAAAGAGGAGCGCTATCGCGCTCTTCGCATTTTTGGCGTAACATAAGAAGGGCGCGATAGCGCTCGTCAGCAGCCAAACTGTTAATAATCTACTACATCATGAGAATGTGATTTTTCGATGTTCGTTCCATTTTTCCCGGCATAAATTTCGATATTATAAGTGTAGCCTTCAGGCAAACACAATTTATATGTTTTTACGCCATACTTATGTCGCTTGCCTGGGATATATATTGACGAAAAACTAGACGTCCTCTCCATGGAACCATACTTTCATCGATAACGATATTTTTGCCTGGTTTGATAGAACTCTTGAAGTTATCCATAATTGCTTCAATAATATTTCGAATTTTGTGCAACCGATCTTCAGTTCTGGCTATGGTATTGTCCGAAAAATGTAAAAACTTAAGAATAGGTAGAAAACGGTCACGTCTCATTGCCTTTTTTATGCGTGCGTTCGCATACATGTCGTTGTTAGACCAATACAATTTAATTTCTGGCAATTCCACTATACAGGGTGAGGCGCGAGAAACAGAACACCTAAATAACTTTATTGGATTTAAAGATACGGAGTTCGCAAATATCGGAATTTACATGATTCGGAAGGGCGCCCATGGTTATCATAATATTTTTTTTTTATTTCATTTTTTACCAGTTTTTTCAAGGTTATCAGAGTTTTTTTAAATGGAATGGCACATTTTTTCTCCTTGCACATTGTAGCCGGCATCGAAACGAATCCAACCATGTAACATAGTATGACCTTCAAATGACCTCCAACCCAGAAATATGGAATTAATACTAATTCGACATGTTAGAGATTTGGCTTTATTTCTGTTATGATAGACTTCGTCCTTCAGTTTTCCCCACAGATAGAAATCGAGGGGAGTGAGATCTGGTGATCGAATCTATCATGAACGACCAACCACTGCAGAGAACATGAAAGAAA
>NW_014332964.1:0-29941 GCF_000341935.2 Cephus cinctus | reverse complement strand
TTTCTTTCATGTTCTCTGCAGTGGTTGGTCGTTCATGATAGATTCGATCACCAGATCTCACTCCCCTCGATTTCTATCTGTGGGGAAAACTGAAGGACGAAGTCTATCATAAACGACCAACCACTGCAGAGAACACGAAAGAAAGAATCACCAGGGCTTGTGCATCGACTTCTTCAGAAATTAACTACAGAGTAGTAAATTCAAATTTCAAATTCAAAGCCAAATCTCTAACATGTCGAATTAGTATTAATTCCATATTTCTGGGTTGGAGGTCATCTGAAAGTCATACAATGTTACATGGTTGGATTCGTTTGGATGCCGGCTACAATATGCAAGGAGAAAAAATGTGCCATTCCATTTAAAAAAACTCTGATAACCTTGAAAAAACTGGTAAAAAATGAAATAAAAAAAAATATTATGATAACCATGGGCGCTCTTCCGAATCATTTAAATTCCGATATTTGCGAACTCCATATCTTTAAATCCAATAAAGTTATTTAGGTGTTCTGTTTCTCGCGCCTCACCCTGTATACCCATAATAAGCAATATGCCAAGAAAAGTATCCATTTCATCTCTCGTAACAGACTGCCAGTCCTGTTGATGCATTCTACTGCTAGATGAAGAATTATTTATACTTTGTGTAGCATATTTATTTGTTTCATCAACTATCTTCTCTAGTATGTAATCCGTGAAGAATAGTTTGTATAAAGCAAAAGGGTCATTACAGTCAATGTTTTCATGTAAAAATTCCTCTTCTTCTGAATACTCATTTATGGCCAGGTTACTCCAAAAAAACGTGATTTTTTTCAATAAATTTTATTTATACTACAAAACATGTCGAGTAATAAATTTTTTTAACATATGAAAGCACATATATTAAACTACTTCAAAATTTTTTTTTTTTTCAAAATGGCGGCTTCAAAAATGGCTGCTGAAACTCGTCCGATTAGTAGATGGATGACATCATTTCTTGGAAACGAATTATCTGAAAGCAAAAAACAAAACGATTTCATGTTCTGTATCGAATTGGCTATGGCCTCAAGCAGAATGAAACATTTTCAATAAAAAAAAAAAAAAAATGGCGGACTTTTGAATTTTTTTATCTTTTTTTTTTCACTTTCAATTATTTATAACTTTTTTAAATAACAATGAATATTTCTGGTTAATTGGCTATGGCCTCAAGCAGAATGAAACTTTTTTTTTTTAAATGGCGGCTTCAAAAATGGCTGCTGAAACTCGTCCGATTAGTAGATGGATGACATCATTTCTTGGAAACGAATTATCTGAAAGCAAAAAACAAAACGATTTCATGTTCTGTATCGAATTGGCTATGGCCTCAAGCAGAATGAAACATTTTCAAAAAAAAAAAAAAAAAATGGCGGACTTTTGAATTTTTTTATCTTTTTTTTTTCACTTTCAATTATTTATAACTTTTTTAAATAACAATGAATATTTCTGGTTCTGCTTGAGGCCATAGCCAGACATCTAAATAGTAAAATGCCGTTTAGTTCATGTCGATAAGTGCAATAGTTTTTAAATGAGAGTGTCATCCATGCGAAAAAACGTGGTTCGGAGAAAAATCAGTTTAAAGTTTTTATTCGTGAAAAATCGTAAAAAAAAGTGAATTTTACTCACATATCCATTCCAGCTTCATACACAACTCCTTCCTGGTCTTCGTAAGCATCATTATGAAGAATTCTTGCATTTCTTACAGCAGTTCTGTGTTCCTTAGACACTTCAGTAGCTTCTTGCTCAGCTCGATCAACACGCCTGTTGTTGGCCCTATCAGCATAGTGCCTTGCTTCCGGGCCGATTCTGACACCCATAACTTCCATTACTTTTAATATGGAAAAAAGCCCTTCATTAAAAATACAACCAGCACTGAGAGCAGCAATTTCAAGCGTTTTTTTCGCAACAAACTTATGTTTAGGGGTATGTTCCAGACACACGAGTTATAACTTTCGTTATCGTTTTGCGTGTTAGCGCCTAAACATCTCTCGAGCAACTTTTCGTCGGTTAGTTCTTCATAAATTGGCTGTAAAATATCGGCTTATATTGGCTTGAATTTCCTGATCGAAAGCTGGAGGATGGTTGTAATTCTGTTTTGTAGCTACTGCCTTTTGATAAGCGTACCATGAATCTGCTCCGGCTGGGCAATACTGGTGTTGCGGCTTAGCATCGGTGGAACACTTCTGATAAAATGAGGCCAGAATTGCATTCTTCATGTCTGGCACAGAATCGGGGTGAGCAAGCACAGCTTTTTTAAAATAGCTAGATAATTTTACCAGTTGCCCTTCAGTGAATTGTAAAGATTTTACGACAGGTTCTTCACTTTTTTTAGCCTTCTTTTTGGGTACTTTTTCACCTCTTTCTAGTGCCTCTTTTTTTTCTTGCGCTTTCAGAGCTCTCTTTATTTTTGCAAGGTTTTTTTTGGCTTCTTTACCACGTCTATATATACTCTTGCCTACGTGTAAAACACATGCCTTTTTCTTTACTTTGAGAGCCTCGCCGTACGGTTTAGATTCTTCGAGTCTTTTGAAAGTCTTACAGTCACCGTCGCCGATATAATATTCATACATAACACCGTACTGCTCCACAGACCTCCGAAACATCTCTTCAACTCCTTCAACTTCTATAAGACCGGCACTACCATCATGATCCCTTGTGCAATTGCCTGCTTCACAATGTTCGGTAAACCAAGCATCAAACTCTGGCGTATTTTCGGGGAATTTTTTTGAATAGTTACTGCATGCTTGGCAAATCTTCGATTTTACTATAACATCTATGACTTTGTTCGTGTACTTGCCGATCAAACTAACAATACCGAGTAAAGCTGTGAATCCTCTTTTTGGCCAGGAACCATCGCCCGAAACAGTAAGCCTATCTTCGGGTAATCATCTCTCTTTATTCTTTTCTTGCTCTTCTTTAGCAGCTTTTTTAAAAACTATTTCACTAACAGCCTTCAGTGCAATATGAACATGCTCGAAGCATTTATAATAGCCAGTTACACTTAATGCACTTGCTGAGATATCCATCAGTCCACAAAAATTCAATAAGCCATAAAATCCAACTCCTAACAAGCGCATTGCATAAACTATTCTTCGGTTTATTTCATAACCATGTTTGATTTTTGGAGATGAAGGGATGGTTCACTCTCCTCACAATTACAGATAATTTGTAATTCAAAACCTAATCCTTTTTCGTCACTTTTTGCAAATTCCACTTTTTCATTACACTTAGCACAAACAACTCTCTGCTGCAATGTAGCAAATACAGACCACTGAACGATCACGTAAGTCATCAACGGATGGATTTTTACTTCAAGTTGAGGATCGGCGTTTTTCAGTTTTTTTGCAGCAGCACTGGTTTGTTCCGTATCATCATTTGAAGTGATCTACTGTGATCAAAAAGTAGTAAGACTTTTCAAATAAAACAAAAACGGTTTAAGATTCTTCCAAATTTATTTCATCCCCTTCAAAATAATCGCCTTCGGCAATGATACACTTATGCCATCTTTTTTTCCAATCATCAAAACAATTTTTATAATCAATTTCCGGAATGGCCTTTAATTCCTTCAGCGATGCGACTTTTATCTCATCAATCGTGTTAAAACGGTGGCCACGGAGGGGCCGCTTGAGTTTAGGGAACATCCAGAAGTCTGACGGGGCCAATTCAGGTGAATAGGGCGGTTGCGGTACAATATGAGTTGAATTTTTGGCCAAAAAGTCACGTACATGAGCCGTATGAAAAGGCGCATTCTCGTGGTATAGATACCAACTGTTATTCTGCCACAATTCTGGCCTTTTCTTGCGAATAGACTCTCTCAAACGACGCATGACACCTGTATAATATTCTTTATTCACCATTTGGCCAGGCGGAAGAAATTCATGATGGACCATACCTCGGCAATCGAAGAAAACAGTCAACAAAACTTTGATTTTTGAGTGACTTCGACGTGGTTTTTTTGGTCTCGGCTCACCTTTGGCACGATATTCGCTCGATTGGTCGGCTGTTTCGGGATCGTATGCGTAAATCCATGTCTCATCTCCCGTTATAACACAATCCATGACCACCTGATAGTCCGACAGCATCTCTTTGCACACATGAACACGACGCTCTTTTTCAATGAAATTCAATGTTTTTGGTACCAAACGGGATGAGACGCGTCTGAAGCCCAATTGATCTCTCAAAATCGATTGTACGGGGCCAAATGGTATGTCGGTCATGTCTATAAGGCCTCTAATTGTAAGACGACGATTTTCCAGCACTAAATATTGAATTTTCTTGACGTGATTCACATCAGTAGACGTCGAAGGTCGACCAGAACGCTCAGCATCATCAACACGTTCTCTCCCTTCTTTGAACAATTTATACCAATCAAAAACACTGGCACGGGACATGGTATTAACACCAAAGGCCTTCTCCAACATTTCCAATGTCTGGGTTGTCGTAAAACCGTTTTTAAAACAAAATTTAATGCAACTTCTTTGCTGAATTTTTTCACTCATGTTAAAATCGCCGAATGAACTTTTAGCGTCTTACAAAAACAAGCGTAACTCAAGAACTAATGATGTTATGTTTATGAAATTGAACACAGATGTCAGTTAAGGTTCTATCAACCTAAGAAAAAACAATTTTTCAAATTGATTAAGCGCGGGCTTTTCAAATTGAAAAGTCTTACTATTTTTTGATCACAGTAGTATGTTGATTACCCAAAAAACTCCTTCTTTCCGGTCTATGTGGGACATTACTTCTTCTTTTTCTGTCCATGATAAATTTTGGGAGCACACAAACGAAAAATTTACCGACGCGTGCGAGGACTGAAGCGAACAACCATCACCAATGAAAATTTCACTTGTACTGCCGTATATTATATACGAAGGACGCTCTCTAATTGTAAAGGACAGAATATTTTCGAGAAATAGAGGGGAACAACACAATAAGACGATCCGAAGACACGCAGCAGCTGACGCTACCGAAGGCGTTCGAGCGGCCAGATTTACCGCTTGGCGCGCACTGCTCCCCACTCTTTTACACCTGCTTTTCGGTCTTGTTGACCTTCGGGACTAATTCTATACTATTTCTACGAGTATATTGTAGCAATTTATGAAGAAAAAAAAATTTTCGATTTTTTCAAAATTGTTTGGAGTAACCTGACCTTATTACTACAGTTCTTTCTTTTACTTCTTTTTACACCTTTTACCCTGATGAGACCATTCTGCGTAGATCCGCCTGAGATGAAACCAAACTGTGATTGATCAAGGTACCCGCAGCGCTTGAGATAATCTAACATGTCCTTGCGAACTATGCGTTCCAGCAACTTTGAAAATTCGCAAAGGAGCGAGATCGGCCTGAAGTCATTAGACTCTGATGGATTGGGCTTCTTCGGCACAGGAACAATAATAGAGCTCTTCCAAGCCATTGGAAATGTAGATGTAGAAAGCGAGGAGTTAAAAAGATCCAATAATATTGGAAAGAGAGATAGCGCACAGTGCTTCTAGAAGAGCGCAGGGAAGTTATCAGAGCCAGAAACATGCGAGTCGGTGAATCTCATATGAGGTAAAAGACACTCGGGGGTGACATGCTTGAAATAAAACTTTGAGTCATCAAAGCACATGTTCCTACTTAATACCTCAGGAGGCTCAGGAGATTCCGAACTGAATGCTGAACAGAAGAAGTCATTAAGCTCGTCAGGCGACGACGTAATAGCACATGATTTCTTAGAACTAGATACTACACCGAGTTTTTTTAGCTCTTGCCATACCTGCCTGGAGTCCTTCAGTTGAGCAAGACGTGAACTACAATAATTAGCTCTGGATTTAGACATTAGAACCTTTACCTGATTACGTAATCGACGGTATGCAGTACGATCTGCTTCTGAGCGAGTTCGTCGAGCTTTAGTTCGCAGTCTATTGCGAGACCGAATCAAGTCTCGAAGTTGATCATTTAACCAGGGCGCAGGAGGTCGCTTAATATTGATTTCCCGCCAAGGAGCAAATCTGTTTAAAATATTAGACAACTGATTATTTAAATACTCTAATTTGCACTCAGCGGACCGACACTCTAGCAAAGGGGACCAGTCTAAGTTTAATAGTTGCGTTTGAAACTCAGGATTTTGTAACCCACGCCACATCCGCCTCCTAACAGTAGAAGCAGAGTCAGAAGAACGAACTAATCGGAATTCGTAATTTATATGTATTAAATCATGAGCTGACAGAAAGAGTAGAGGGTACTGACCATGGCTCCGAATTTTTTCGGCAGAGTCCACAACACATAAATCTAGCCAGGTAGAAGAAGTTGCAGTATGGTGAGTAGCACAGAACGGTACTAGATGCAAATTGTAGCTTTGAAAGAGTCTCAATAAGTAAGTTCTATCGAAGTTATCGGTACATAGGTCAGTATTCCAATCGCCCATAATGATTTTAGAGACGTAGTCTTGGCAGACGGAAGAGAAGATATGCTCAAGATGGTTAGAGAAAGCAATCTTTGGTGGTCTGTATACAACACCGACCAAAAGCTTGGCAGACTCAGGTCTCGATACTTCGATGAATAAGAATTCAGGATGCGGAGTATAAGTTGATGAAGCTGATGAAGTGATAATTTTTGCAGAAATCAGGTCACGAACGAAGATACAAACTCCACCACCTTGCTTGCCAATTCTATCACAACGAAAGAGACGAAATCCTGGCATACTAATAGCGCTGTCGTCAATGTGCGGCTTGAGCCATGATTCTGAGACCAAAATTAAATCATAGTGACTATTACCGAAGTAGTTAAGGAATTCATCAAAATGAGCCGCAATAGACTGAGCATTGACATGACAGATATTTAGAGAGTAGGCAGGACGAATAAGCTGAGACGATGTTAGCGGTGGAGTTTCAGAACTTCACAGTAAACGCTCGATGTCCTCCAGGTTGTTGATCTCAATAATTGTCGAGTTATTGTCTTTTTTAACTTTAACAGAACCATTACGGACCCAGACATACTGGTAATTCTTAGTTCTTGCCGCATCCCGAGTAGCACGGAGAAGTTTATATAGATCAGATGGTAAATACTCATTAATATAGATACGAGAGTCAGAAAATGAAGCATTGACTTCTTTCGCAGTGAGAGTGCCTTTAAGACGTTTTGAAGTCAAGACCGCATTACGTAATTCCGAAGAAGAGAGACCGATGAATAACATCCTCGGTTTGTCGGTAGTTGTTGTTGTGGTGAGAGAGAGAGAGAGAGAGAGAGAGAGAGAGAGAGAGAGAGAGAGAGAGAGAGAGAGAGAGAGAGAATCAAGCGGTCGATGAAAACTCCAATAATTATACCCGGTTCAGAGGGTAGCTCACCTGGGAGAGCGTCGTGGCGTTCAAGAGGCTAGACGGGAGAAGGATATGCGATAAAGAGAATAAGTAAAAGAAAGATAGCAGAGAAAATAAGTAGGTTTAACGCACCGAAGCTATATTAGAAAAAGCAAGAGCGACGTACAAGCCATTCTGCAAACTACAATATTTTTAAAGCAGGAAAGATACAATCAATTTTGAAGCGATACGGAAAACGGGTTGATAGAGTACTATATAAGAAAGCGAGAGTCACTAAGGTGCGAAAGCGAAACAAGATAACAAAATCCTTAGATTAATTTTACAAAGCGATGGGTTCTTGAGGGATTCTATATAAACTAAAATTCTTAAAACGGAACGCGGAATTAGCGAGGGACTACGGCCCTGTGGCGATACGACACGGTAGCGGGACGGGTCCGCGCCGACGCAAAAGATACTTTCGACAATATTTCAATAAATCGGAGACTACGAGATACACGCGACAACAAAGGCTTAAATTCGTATCGGCACGAAAACGCGGAACAAGTTCACTCGCGAAATTTCCCGACAATTGGAAAAAGTCAGAAACTGGGCGGTATAATTATGGCGATCAATACACAGATATGAAATACCTCCAAATAAATACACGCAAATAAATTAACATAGATGGTTCGTCGATCTTGGTTCACCAGATGGAGTGCGGTTAAATGAAACGTTCAATTTTGGCGATTCAAACTGCTTTTCACAGATCTTGGATGTTGATGCACGAACAGTTAGGTTGTCGTCAATCTTTGTGCAATTTGGCACTCGCAATTGATTTGATAACATTATTGATCCTGTTATCTGTTGACATATTTTCTTTTTTCTAGCATCACAGTCATCAGTGTAACCCTCCACAACTTGGTTGGACTTCCAGCCTCCAAGTCGTTTAATATCGGAGAATTTACCTCCGGAATTAGCTGATGTTGTTGCTCCAGTTTTTCGAAAGCTGTGCCCCGTATACAGGGTGTTCGTTATGAAAGGCACTGTAGTAACATCGTTGCATTCCTTGTCAAATTCTAAAAAATACGTGTATTTTCATTTTTTATTTCATATACCAAAATTTTGAGATATTCAAGGTTGAAGTTGCAGTAATGCGACCAATCAGAACGCGTTTAAACGGAGCGTAGATGACGTCGCGAGTCAGCCGGCAAGACCTGCTTACACTAGGCCAATAACACTAAGAGTATCGTCGTAGTGTCCCTGTTTATCTGCATGTAATTGAGTAAGATACAAGAGACGATACTCTTAGTGTTATCGGCCTTGTGTAAGCAGGCCTTGTGGGCTGACTAGCGACGTCATCTACGCTCCGTTTAAACGCGTTCTGATTGGTCGCATTACTGCAACTTCAACCTTGATTTTCTCGAAATTTTGATACATGAAATAAAAAATCAAAATATACGTATTCCTTAGAATTTGACAAGGAATGCAACGGTGTTACTACAGTGCGTTTCATAACGAACACCCTGTATAATTCTGAATTAGGCAATTCCAAATACGTGGCGATCTCTTTTGGCATGTTTCCAAACTTGTTAACTCCAATAGATTGTCGAGTACACTTTCCTTTTTGGTAGTTTGCAAAAAACTTGTCGCCTTTTACATTTTCTGGACGCATAGTTACGTATTTTTTATAAATATCGTAGAATTCGTCCATAACAGCGAAATCTCTGGCAACACCAGTTTTCATTTTTGGAAGCTTCACGAACAGCACACGATTTCCACGGTCATCAAGGTCCTTCATAATCATGTTACAGAGTTCGGATCTCCTGCATGCGCCATTTATTCCAAAAATGCAAGCAACCTGCAAGCAGTATAGGAAATGAATGCCACTGTCATATTTATTTTATAACCTAATAGCAAGAACTTTCCAGGAACATCCCACTGGGACCTGAATGGGACTTAACGTTATTATAATTTTTAATAACAAATACCTCGTAAACCGTATGAAATAGGTAAAAATACATGTCATTTTTTAATTCTGAGTACTTTCTAAACCAATTGTAATATATGTATGAGATCTATATTATAAAGTTACATCAATTTTTACCTATCCATTGCAGTTAACGATATATTTTTTTATTATAAATAATAATAATTCAATAAATCGACGAGTCCATTTAGGTCCCAGGCTTTTTTTTTATTCATATTAGACAATTTATATTGATATTCCTTCGTTGTTAAATACTGGTGATCCGGAGCTTGGGTCAAGAATTTTTTCAGCTGCTCGTGTGTGAATGTATTCGTTTTTCGACTTTTGTAATTTTTTGAGTTTTTCTTCAAGAACTTAGTCAATCGCACATAAGTGCCGATATTGACTATATCGTAAGCATTTATGGTACATGTTAGCATAGAATACCGAGCCAGAGTGTAGGAGGTGCCAGTGTCTCTGCCTGCTTCTTGAAAAATACCAACAACACTTTCTCACAGAACGACTTTGTATTTCTGCTTTTTCTCCTCGTTTTAAATTCATTGTAAATTTTTGTATATTCGATTCTTGATACATCCGGTAGCGTGCCCAAACTGGAATCTTCAGCCTCCTGTAGAATGTCTGCAGGTACAAATTCTTTAACATAGTTATTCATATTATTTGGTTTTTCGTTTGATTTTTTGTACTATTTCTTTCAATTTCTGTGCTAAGATCTTCTTTTCCTCAGCTAATTTCTTGTTTTCGTCTTGAAGTTGCTTCTTCTTAGTAAGATTTTTTCTCTTTCTTCCTCTTTCCTTCCTTTTTCCATATTGTACTTCCACCATTCATCAGCTGTTCCTGCTGCGGGTAATTTTGGTTTACCAGAATCTTCCACCGTCATCTACTTTTTTTTTGTAGGTAAATATTCTGTTGGCAGAGTAAATGCCTTTGCAAAACATTCATCGGGATTTATATCAGCTCCTATCAATAGAAAAAATAAATATTTCAATAATATTTTTCATGATTTGTCTGCATTTTATCTCATCATTTTAGTCACACACCTTTATTAGCTATCACATTATTATTTTCCTTGTCAACTTCGATATTGCCTTGACTACTGGAATTACAAACTTCTTCAAAATCGATAATTGTAAGACGAGACCCTGGGTTACTGTCTGAAAGAAATACGTATTTATATTAATATAAGAAAATTATTTAAAAAACAATATTATTAAGAATGCTTGAACAAACCTGCTTGATTATTTTCATCCAAAATTATTTGTGTGTAGTTTTTACTTCGTATAGACTCCAAATTTTCAGGATCCTCATTGTAGGGTGAGGTAATAATCGTCATCGATTGATCAGATGTCGGTTTATAATCGAAAATAGTGTTAGACATAATATTCTCATCTAATTGAAATTCAATATTTATATCTGAGGATTCCAATAGAATATTTTCTTTAGGTTCCGAAGTATTGTTTATAAGAACAACTTCAATCAACGACTCTCGTTGCGATTAGCAGAAACTTCTTGCGTAACTATTTGTGAATCGTTTTCATTAATCTATGACTATCATTCGAAGGAAGATTTTCGTTCACAGACTCGTTCCCAGACTCTTGTCGTACTAACTTAATTTTATGATTAACTAACGTTTCCACACTCTTGATTGTTAGTTTCTGTATGTTTCCTAAATTATAAATATGAAACTGTACGACATGAATCAATAAATTAAAATCAGCGTTTCAGCATTACATTTTAAAACTTAGTAAGTTCATCAAATTAAAATACTTATATATACAGGGTGTTCAGGCTATTACTAGCCAGCATTATTTTTTTAAATAGAATATATTAGAAAAAAATGATAGAGGAAAAAGTAGTACTGTTTTGTATGCGCAACACAATGACATACGCATTTTTGTTTTATTTACATTATTTTGATAGAAATGAAGGTGACCTTCAATTTTTTAAATGGAATGCTATACGTTTTTTTATGTCGTATGAAAGCCTGTGTCAAGACAAATTCATCCATCTACTACACATTGACCTTCAAAAAACAAAAATTGTCTAGTAGAACAATTAGGAAAAGGAAGTAAAACATTGCCTTCCCCATACAAGGTAACAAAATTATTTGCAAGCTTCGACGAAGTAATTCTTTTCTTTCGATTCTGAAACGTTGTACTAGGTAATTTATCCTTTTGATTTTTATAGCTTCTGAGAGGCAACTTTCCCTTTTGATCTCAAAGCTTCAACGAGTTTCTCACTCAGAATCTTTCCATTCGAAAAGCTTGTCCAATGTATTATAATTTTTTTATATGCAAAGATTTTGGAACCTGGTGTAATTTGTGATTTCTAGCGTATAACTTTTCTGGGGACTTTTTTCTGCTTATGGAATTGAATAAACTAAATGATAATCTAATGCTTTGGAGAATAAACCAAAATTCATCACTATGCAAATGCACTTGGAAATTGTAAATAATATTCATAAGAAAAACCTTTTTCTGGTATAAGAAAATTCAAAAAATGGAAAAAGGTTTTAATCAATCAATTTGTGTAACAAAGGCAGAATGGGTGTAGAGGTGTGTAAAGGTTGATGCTGGACCAAATAATATTGAGGAATTTAATGGAGGGAGATTCTGTTGAAATAAAACATTTTTGTTTGATATTCAAATTATTAAATTCTACATTTAATTATTCCTTTTTAAAGCATTTTTTTATAATGCACTTTTTTCAGCCAGAAGTTTTTAAATCATTATAATTTTTACTCTAAAATTTCAAAAACATTTCACAGGTCAGGTTGTCTTAAAAACAATCAAATGCTGATGGTAAATTTTATCGAATCGTTTTATTTCTATATGTGGTATTAATTCTATACATTGATCGAACCTCAAAGCGAATCGATGAGTTGAATTCTTCGAGAAACGGCACTGGACGTGAAAACTCACACGTAAGGTTTTCCGGAATTCGCTTTAGCGAGAACCCTCTTTTCGAAATTCTTGTCCGTTAATGGGTTGTACTTTGGTAGATTCAGCGTCGTTGCGACACTGAACAACCGCTCTACCGGTGCCGACGATGGTAAGGAGGGCGTATTGTACTTGATGAATACCTTCTTGATGATTGGGTAGTCATTCAGCATAGCCAAACCCTTTCGTGAGTCATTGATATATCGAATATACTCATAATGTGCATCGATTCCTTCCGGAGTGTTACCAATGCAGGCAGGAAGTAGCCATAATAGCACGAAACCTCTCTTTGAAATTTATCAAGAGTTGCTGCAAGAGGTTTCATGCAATCTAAATAGTTTTTTAAATACTTGAAGTCGTTGTTTCGAAGAGGTTTCTTCAACTTCAATGTAACGCTAACGGCAGCGATTTCGTCTGGAGAAATAGCCGTACTCAGCGAGAACCTTGCGACTCTTCGAACCGATGGCATGCGTGTCCTAAAATATATCAATATGAAATTGTGTACGTGAAGACATGCTATACTATTATACTATATACTATAAACAAAACATCAAATACCTGTGTTACGTCCGCGTGGAAAATCAGATCCTACGAACGTGGTCTATGTCCAGTTATAGGAAGACTAAAGAGTGGGGTCTGGTTTTCATCACATAGCGACCCTAGGATATATGGTTATTTAATATATAGGTTCTAGGCCAACTGACAATGAATAGAGCCTAACGGAAATATTTATAGAAAGCGTATTTAGTTTGACTGTTTATGCGATTATGCGATATGACGTTGTTTATGCGATGCATATGCGGACGCTCCTAACTTTATGACTCAATGACCCTTTCTGGAAAACCCCACTAAAAACTCCTTATTTATTTACAAAGAAGTCATCCTCACCCAATCCTGATCCAGCAATTCCTTTACCCTTATGCAGAGTACCCCCGCCAAGATTTCCAGCACCAATGAATTAATCTCTTTAACCACTCCATGCTCTACTTCTTAAAAATTTGTCAAGCTGAACCAATAGTAACAATTCCTAATCCTACTCCAACAATCCACCCCCGCTAACCAACATCCCTAATTTTTTCTAACTCTCAGTCTCATTCTCCGCTGGTCCGTCAGACAGTTCAGTAAAACAGTTTTTGCGTTCTTCTGCTCAATTATCAGTTCACTCAAACTATTGTAATTCACTAAGTCACTAAATATCAGTTGAAGTTACTTTCGCTTATTTTTCTTTAACTAGAATTTTCGTAAAGTGTGTTGTCTGGGTGGCAATTTTATAATAAATTCTATTCATTTGTTCACTAAGTTTGCTTATATATATATATATATATATATATATATTTGCCTGCAACCAACCTCTTCCACACCGCAGACATCTTCGATAACCATAAGCAACAGAATCAAGGTAAGCACAATCAAATTGTTATTGGTGAAGGTACTCTTTAATTTTTGCTGAATTATTATAAATGTTAGACTTCCTAAATTCAATCGTTTAGTTGGTGATGGTTTTCATTTGTTTAGAAACTTTCGAATCAATCCTAGCAAATATCCAGTTCAATTTATCCTTCCCTTGGTAATTAGAGGCATAGCCCAATCCCGAGTAAAGTGCGCAAGCATTGACTCAAAACAGGGCAAAGTTATAGTATATTACGGTTCGGTAAAGGCCCCAGTCTAGGCCTCCATTCTGGTTCGGACGTAACACCTGTAAGACTATTGTATTGCGGCCTGATCCTTTTTTTTTGCCACCCAGCATCGTACGAGATTTCGATGTCAGTTGGATGCTTCTGCTCTACTTGATCTTGTAGTTGCCCAACACAGTGACTATTTGTGGAGGATTCTATTTCATTTTGAACTTCAAAACTCGTTGAACTGTGAAATTAGGTATAAGGCAATCCAAAACAGATGTTTAGAAACAAAAGCGAGCAATCGGTACGAAATAAAAGTATACATGCTTAGTCCACAGACCTATCAAAATAAAAATAATTCGAAAACCATTATTAAAAAAAGCTTTGTGCAGTTAAATGCTGATCATATAAAAACAAAAAAATTTCACTGGATTCAGGAAATATTAAAACCGATTAAAACCAATATAGTTCACAGTAAATCATACAAAATCTATTGTTGATAAAAAGTCTTGAAAAAATCAGCTACTGCCCTTCGACTTGCTTGTACATAATTCTATTATTGAAGATACAATAGTCATTATGAAACGATTTCTTCAATTGTTCCATGTGCCAATGAACAGAGTTCCGCAATAGCAGTGTCCTAAAAACCTTTTAAAAAATCGTTAATGACAATTGTTCAGGTCATATTTTTGTACTTGTCAAATTTTCAGTTAATATTTCTTGTAAAACAATGAAAATTCCGCGATATACCCTGTGAGCACTGCAATATGTGACGTCATTGAAGTATACTGTTGAAGCATTCCATTTTCGTTAGCGCCAATGTTTATAACTGGTTGGGAATAATATCGGAACGTTTTTCAGTAACTGGTGAATTGCAGAAATAAAACAAAGGGAGGCAATACCAGAAATATGATTATTTACACCAAAACAAAAGAGAAAAAAATAAGATGATCAAAAAGCTATCACTTACCATTTTGTGCACATACTGATTCATCAGGTGTTACACATATTTCATATAAAATGTTTGTTTCGCCGTCAATTAAACTGATCTTCACCATTTTTGCCGCCTATTATTGTAGGGAGTAAGGGACCACTGGGAGTACCTTACCTATGGGAGCTCAGGCGCTTACAGTGAAAAATGGGAGAAACTTATGACGTCATTAAAGTTACTAGGCACTGCCGCAGTGCACTGTACTCCAATATCGGAATGAAATCTGCAGTACTGGCAGCACTGCCAGTTTATATCGGAACACGCCGCAAACCACGCTCTTCGCAACGCTGTCAACCTGACAAGTTCACGACGTTGCCAAGTTTCGCCCATAATTGCGGCATAAAAAAAGTTATTAATTTAATTTTTTTATCACGAGTAATGATCTATTATTGGAAAAATATAGTCCTTACGTTTATTATTGAATTGTATTAATGATAAAACACAGTTTCTGTAATTCTCTTACATTTTTATGGAAAGTATTTGTTGCACATATGAAGTAATATGAAGTTGGTATCTGCGATCAAGACACCCACCTCATTATCGAGTAATTTCGCGTAAAAGAGGCTCTGGTATAGGTCCTTTAAACTTTCTAACCTAATACTGTCTACGCTGAGTGGCGCCATTGTTATTAACATACTGCAGATACTTTCCGTGTTCCGTTATACAATTTGAACAGTGCAACTGATAAAAACAGAACGGTCGCACAGTATACAGTAATGAAGTCATTTACACAGTACTGAAAGCTTATATCGGAATACAGGGATTGTCTATGACGAAAAAAAACTGTCCATTGGTCATTAAATGGTTTTATAATTTAGAATGTATTGATGGCACGTTACATAAGAGACGTAATATATGCCGAACTTTAAGCTTCCGTTTCAATAAAATAAAGGGTATGTTTCGAAATTTACTGTCAGTACTATGAGTATCGTCGTGTCCCTGTTTAACTCCATGCAATTAAGTGAGCCACAACCATGCTGGCAATATATCAATAGAAAAGGTACAGTGTTCCACCAAGATAATGCGAGACCTCACACAAGTTTGGTAACTCGCCAAAAGCTTTTACAGCTTGGATGGGATGTACTACCAAAGATTCGTAAGAATTGACATGGATTTGAAGAATTTTCATTTCCGTTTATAGTTTTTTGATATTACGCTCTAGAGAGATAGAGGTTACCTTCTATACGGTAAAGACAATACTAAAAGAACAAGATGTATATTCGGACCGCGATATTAGTACAATATTCAAGCATTCCCATTTTCCTTCTACTATGCCATTGATATTGTCTATGACGAGAAAAAGGCGTCCACTGGTCATTAAATGCTTTTATAATTTAGAATGTATTGAAGGCACGTTACAAGAGAGTCTTAGTATATGGCGAATTTTAAGCTTCCGTTTCAATAAAATAAAGGGTATGTTTCGAAATTTACTGTCAGTACTATGAGTATGGTCGTGTCATTGTTTAACTGTATGCAATTGATTGAGACACAACCATGCTGGCAATACTGACAATGAATTTTGAAACATACTCAGAATCTGTGTAAAAATTATGCTATACACAATTTTCATTAACATTTTACTCGCACGATAATACGCCTTCGGTAGTATTCTTAATTTTGAAGATTTAAATGTTAATAGTGTAGATTAATGGTAATATTGGAAGTAGAAAGCCACTTTATAATAAATTACATTACAGCATGAAAAATTAATACTCGTACGATATTTAACGAGTAATTATGCGATTGGGGTCGAAACATTTTTATATTATAAAAATTAAAAATATCTATTTTTTTAAATTAACATTTGCAGTCTGTATAAACAAATAATGGTAGTGTAATATGAGCAGCAGAATTAGTCATGGGCCTGGGAACACCTCTAGCACCCGGCGGTGGCCGCTAAACTCGACAGGTCGCTTCGGTCCACCGCTAGGTGGCAAGCTGTTCCCGCAGTTAAATGTAAGTAGTATATAGAATAAATACTGCTTGTTTCAACGAGTTAGTTATCGCTTCTCGGCCTTTTGGCTAAGATCAAAGTGTAGTATCTGTTCTTATCAGCTTAATATCTGATACGTTTCCCATTGGGAAACCAGAATATTAAACTGATTTTTGGAACTTGGCGGAGTGACTGGGGCTTGCTCCGACTCTGCCGCGGGTTGGCCTAGTATTGCAGTACATCTAGGAACGGCCCACACACACGTCAGCCCAAAAATCAGTTTAATAAGGGGGTACTGTAGCAATTTGTTGAGTACAATAAACTGTCTGAGGTACCTGACAAAGCAATGGAACGTTCTCGAGAGCCTCCAATCGCCTAAGAAATCTGGGCGATTGGAGGCCGTCGAGAACGTTCCATTGCTTTGTCAGCTACCTCACTCAGCCAGTTTGTTGAACCTCAACAAAGTTTTATTTCGCTCGGGAAGTGAGCATCATATGTGGTGGTAGTGCAGTGGTCTGTAGTGCGTGCGTGCATGGATCGCTGCGGTGGATGAAGACTTGCGAGGACATAGGACTCACGAGACGAGGATCAACTGCAGAATAAATTAATATATAAGAAGATTATTGGGTGTTTTCATAATTCACAGTTGCCTTGCATATTTAACCATTTGTTGCAAATAGGTTAAATTCTCAAAATAGCCTATTGAACCCGAAACAGCTACGCAAAATTATTGCATAATATAATTGTTATAAAGTACAGACTAATTAAAAAATTAATGTATTTATTGTTGCAATGGGAAATGAATCTTAGTGACATAATTCCTGTTGCCATTGAATGGACTTTAGATTCTTCGACAGGTAAGTCAAGTTACGAAGATCTGGTAATATTACAATGTCGAATACAAAACTTTGTTGAGGCTACTATATTTATTATGAGAAATGATACATTTAAAAGTCATTACAGGTGAGTAGTTAAATCTATCGTAAATATATCAGATTAGAAATTTCATGACATTGTTTTCAAAGTACCACGGGAAACTTTTGAGTTTCTAATGCAAATCCTTGGAGCTAGTTTGAGAATACAATCTCAGCGGTATGGTAGATATCCAATATTGGAAGAGAAACAACTTCTTGCAGCCCTCTGGAGCATGGCAACTGCAGATAGTTACAGGTAAAAATATGACAATTCGGATTGTTAATATATTGGAGCTGTTCTAAATTAGAATGTTTTAAGTATTCGAAATTTTGATAAATGTTCGTTTTTTAAGAAGACAGTACATAGATTCCTCTATTGAAGATTTAATACAATGTGTGTAAGGAATTAGATCATGTTATCTAATTAATTTTAATAAATAATTATGTTTAACGGATCTCTGTGTGACCGTTTTGATGTTGGACGAGCTACAGCATGGAGGACATTATGGAAAGTAGTCAAAGTATTATATCGTTTACTACCAATCGTCATTGAGTGGCCAACATTAAAACGCGCAAGAAAAACCTGGGAACACGTATATCGCAACATCGATCCTCAAAAGTATTGGGAGCCATTGATGACACGCATATAAGAATCGTTGCTCCCAATAGCAAACCTGAGACTTATATCAATCGAAAAGGACATCATTCTATTAAGTTGCAGGTATGAAAAAACATCAATTGGTGGTACCATATCGAACTAACATGTGATTGTAATTGCATTGAAAAAGTTATGACCACCAGTTTAGAAATGCTGTTCAATACAACTCTTTTCGCATTTATGGCGATCTATTATTGTCTCTTGTAGGAAACATTGCTCTGAGCATCGTTGTTTTGTCGACTGCTAAATTGTTTGTAAAAATTAAATCATCAGTATACATAAAAAATAACTTAATTAATTGTTACTACTCTGAAATGTAATCAGTATAAATGTTAACGAAATTAATTTGAGCAAATATCTTTTTCTTTCATTTCTTTAAGCAATTGAATATCAATATCATACTTTAAAGTTACGAGCACGTACAGAAATATTTTAAATTTGATAGGATTGGACGAATTTTTATTTAGGTAAAGCCTAACAAGTAACAACTGACGTAAGATCGGAAGAGAAAAAAAATCTGCATTATGTAAATAGCTTACCGTAACTCGTGCGATTTTATTGTTTTTATTATAATATTTTTCAGTTGCTAACGATGATGCATCATTTGAACTTCCTTTCATACTTGATGAAAACTTTGATAAGCAACGATAGAAGTTCGATTTTGCGAGGATGGCGAATAATGAAGCTAAGTAAAGAAGGACCTCAGGAACTATAAATATTGGTAAACAAAAGGCGAACAGGAATGCTTCTATTTCATTTGTTTTAAGAAAAACTGTAGGACCTCTCGCTCTTTTTTATTGCACGCTTGTTCCCACTTTCCTTTGTGCTCGCGCGCGTCGATGCAACGGCGATTCGTCATTGGTTAAAATTGAAATAAAATGTTGTTTAACACTTTGTATCGAACAGTTATCTTCGTTAAAGCTTCGAGAATACACGCTCGAAATTCAAATCAAATCTGTTGACATGGAGCCGAAAAATTGCAGTTTGAAGAAAACGAATACATGAATCCGGGCCACGCGCGACGGACGTCGCGAGGACGGCGCGTGGCAATGCAGCCTTTTGTTTAACTCGCGACGTCTTATAATTTTCAATCAATTGCGATGAAACTTCGCTAAAAACTTGCTCAAACGTTGACGACCAGCATTTTTATGGGGCATTTGATGAGACTTTCATAATGAAAAACTTCCTCGCTAAGTGAAATGTGAAAAACACGGTTTTTGTTTTGTATTAAAATATTTATCAACAATATGGCACTGCAACATTGTGAACTACATCATAGGCTTCGCCAAGGAGTCATGGACATACAGTCTTAATTTGAAGCGATTCGGTCTAGTATTTGCCGAGAAGACGAAGTTTTAGTTTTAAAAAACATTGAATTTAGGCGGTTTTACAGGTGAAAAAAAGTAAGTTTTTATTTTTTATCTTGAAAACCAACTTTTGTACGAAAAAATGGTTCGAACATAAAAGTTTAGTCGTATTTTTTGTTTACCACATTTGGTACTTTGTATTTTCCACCAGTTTTGACAACACTTTTACCGAATTTCAAGCGTCCGTCGCCTTTTTCGATAAAACTCCTCAACTGTTCTTTTGTTGTACATTTGACCTTGCTACTGTAAGTGGTTTTACCTATCGCTGTTCTGAAAATATGGAATCCATCCCCTATGCAAAGAAAAATTTCAAGTACAAAAAAAGAAGACTAAGCAAAAGTATAATGCTAATAGTTATAGTTATATAAAAATTACCTCATAAAATTTGCAGGATCTCTGTTATTACCTAATTTTTGTTTAAATCTTTCACATATTTGTAATGGCGTTTTAACGATTCCATCTTTGTAATACATTTTTTCATGGGTAAGCTCCTTTCCCTTTCGAACAAGTGCCATATCCTTTACCACTTCTTGCCAAGCTGTTGTCTTTTCCTGTAAGCCGCCAACAACAGTAAAACTCTCCATCCTTACTCAAAGTGAATATTTCTGCAAAGCAATTTTTGATAATAGTGCAACATTGTATGCTCATGAGTACACATTACCATTAAACAAAGACGGGTTTCATTCAAAGCCATTATTTACCATCTTTTTTATTTGCTTCCAATGCAGACGACTCCGTTGAAGTAGAGGAATTCTAGCCATTAGACACAGTCTCGGTATTGGTTTCAGACTGCGCTATTACAATATAATGCAAATTTATACCAAGAAAAATCCATTTAAAATGATGGGCCAGTGCTAGTCCATATAATAGGCCAACATGTAGTAACTTATGTACTTGGCCTCAATAATATGATTTCAACACTTTGTGTTAGAGGAATTCACAGCATTCCTGTACTTGACGTAGTTGTTTATACGTAAGTGTTTTTTTTGGGGTATATCACACGTTTTTATTGTTCAATAGGATATAGGAAAGAAGTTTTAAACTGTGACAGGAAAATAATTTTATCTTTCCCCTCGACGTCACCGCTCGCCTGAAACTCCTCGAGCGCTCGTAGGGACAAACTTACGAGTAACGTATAATTGTCGAAATAGGATTTATGTCATTTGTGTTATTTATGGTAACGTAAGGTACTTATATTACCTGCAATATAATTTATTATATGTCAATAATAATCGTTGAACTAGTGGGTCCTATTGCCTACTCATATAAGGTACCGCGTGAGAGCGACAAAGAGACAACCTATGGTTGGCCCGGTAGTTTGACAAAGACACTGAAGGGTTAAACCAGCATGCGCCGGAATATTGATTTGCCAGTCCGAGCGCCGGCAACGGACCACGTGGTTAAGCAACACGTGAGCCGGTAAAATAGGCACCGCCTAATGCTAACTTACTTCTATTTCGTTAATTGAATATCGAGGAAGTCAGCCCTCGAGGAGTCTCGCCTTCGTAATTTGTCTGTCTCATTTATATTGAAATTTGTGTGAACTTGGAATTATTGAAATTGAATTATTGTGAACCTGAAATAATTGGATTGTTGGACTGAACAATTGGAAATATTGGATATATATTGAAGTACTGAAATATTGAATTGACTGGAAATAATATTGAAGGATTGAATATTATAATCGACGATTGTCGACGTTGCAAGTAAGTCCAATTAATAAATCTATATTCTCTTTTAGAACACTGTGTCTTTGACTTTGCAATTTCTTTTCCTTGGGTCGTCCAATCACCCACCTTGCGATCGTCTCATGGCTCGGTTAGCCGATAATTATTTTTAAGAAAGTTTATTAGTTCTTAAAACTAACTGGCACTCAACATATTAAAATTTATTACTCTAGAGCCCTGGCAGCCAATGACCCAAGCCGCGCCAGGTGGATATATCTTCAGGTTGTCTAGTGTGACAAGAAATATATCGATCTCAAAACACTTAAATCTATATTGTTAAACAAATATAAAATATAAATACATTGTCATATCGCTAATCGGATAAATATATTGCGTTGTCAAAATTGTTAAAAGGCATATAAATGTAACTTATAAGTCAATTTTTCTTAGAAACACAAAAATATATACAAATTTGAAAAGATAATATAATCTTGAATGCAGAATGAAATTCATTTGGAAAGAAGTCGAGTCATTTAGGACTCTTCAGAAGCTTTCAAAGTTGAACAAATAGTAATCGGATGGATGTCCGGAGAGTACAGTGGATGAGCAACTGGATGCTATCCGAGCTCCGCGATTTTCAGTCGAATTTCCGAAGCAATGTGAAGGCGCGGGTGCACATTGTCCTGGAGGATTTGAACAGTTGCGTGTCCCAGATGATTTTTTTTAATGTGTACTACTTTCTTATTTGCTCTTAACATGAATGGTTCACTTATGGCCACTAATAATCGTTACACAATTATCTTAAAATTTTAACCATAATATTAATTCCACGTTCATTTATAACCCATTCAGTTTATAAAATTAAGAAATTAAACGTAATCATAAAAAAAAAACACATTGAAATAGAACTAGTAAATTATACAATAAAGTCAATCTTATAGTAACCGGTTATAATTAATATTTCTTATCTGTCTGGATAATGATGACGGTGTCCATCTGTTAAGTCTCCTTATTTGAGTCCTATTTCGATTCGTCACGACTCAACAGTTTTATAGTATAGAGGTGGTTTTACATTGTAGATTTTGTTGTTGAATGATCGATCTCCTCCAAGCACTTCTTGGACTTATCATCTGTTATCCAGTTTTATTGTTATATAAAGAATTTAGGTCCTCATTTAAGAGCCCTGTCGCCTAGTAGGAACGTGCATTAAACAAAATTAATAATGGAATATATATATATATATATATATATATATATATATATATATAAAATATACAACGGAATGTATAATACCTTTGATCGCACTTAGCACACGCCTTGCTTACACGACGGTCAATTGACGAAAGGGAAGAGCACGATAATTGCTATTCCTACCAGGGACTCTTACTTACTGGAGAGGGAAGTCTATCGCCGACAACGCTATCTATTGACTTCAATCTTAAAGAGTTTGTAACCGCGAGTTTCGTTACAATTCGCAGGGAACTCACTGGGTAAACGCACGTTACAAATGTCGTTGGTTTGTTTCTGGAACTAATCAACATATACAGAAGCTATTACCGTTTTCCTTGCAGGAAATAGCTCGTAGTATAGCGGATCTTTCGCGTCTTACCAAACAGAAAGGGAACGCTTGTACGTATAAGGTTCGGCTTCAGCTGCATTGGCGGCTCTGTGTCTCGAGGAAGCCAGATAGCGTGCCTTATATCGTTGTTGTAAAGGATCTAGCTCTCATCAAAAGTTACTAAAATCCTCGAGAAACTTGCAGTTAGAAGAGGAGAAGAAGAGGAGTGATTCGCAGATATCGACTATAACTTGAGAATGAGTATCGGTTAGCCGATGTAGAATCCATCATGCTATCATCTTGCGGCAGTCGAGATCGTGAAGATTCGTCACGATGGTGCGACAGCAGCCAAATGTCGCTGCTAAATTGCGCGTAGTTGTTTTTCGATTAACTTTAATGCTATTTACTGATTTGTTGTCGTTGACAGTGGATGGTTGTCACGACCGTTCGTTGTCTTGGAGACTTGAATCTCCTGAAGCGAACCAATTGAATCAGCGGTTGATCGCCCATCAGAATACGGTGCCTTTGTGGAACGTATTGTGAATATTCGCTGTTGCCGTGCCCTCATTGTGTTCTTAACGCAACTTGCAGTAGATGATCGTTCGACGTTGATATTTGTTTAATATTGTTGCAAAGTTTAAAAATCCCAACTTGAGCACCCTCGGAAATCTTATGAGAGGCTTTCATATACACTTGTTGACTCTAGGATTTTTTTGAAAAATTCTAGAAATTTCAAATTTTTGGTGCAGAATTTTGTAGCCAATCTAATATTAAGTTAGAACTTTTGAGACCTTTCTTCATTCCTTGAAGTTTTTGTCAATACCAGAAATACTCGTTGAAGGCCAGGAGGTAACATTTATCTTCTATATAAGTGACACGACTGGCGTCTGTATGGTGGGACAAAAAGATCTCATCTTTTATGTCGTGTTCTATATGTTCTTGATTTGTATATTCTATTCTATAGTACCAAAGTAAAGAGAATATCGTCTCGCCATTATTTATTTATATTTTCTGAGAGTGTAGAAATTTTTGCAACGAACGGTAAATCAGCCTTTTTTGGACCATTCGTGAGGATTACACAATCTCGAGGTCTTGAGACGTCACCATTCTCATGCATCACACTCGTATAACATTGTTTAATAGCGAACTCCTTGTTCGTTAAGTAAACTTTAGCCTCTTAAGACCTTCTTAGTTGCAACTGATCTCTATTCACGTTTCACATATGGTTTTCTTATAAGTGACAAATTTTCCTGCACCGATAAATAGTCCTTTGTTTTGCAGGATTTGTTATTATTACAAAGGCCTTTCTAAATTTTTTTCGAACATCTTACAAGTTTTAGACTTACAGATTTAGTCCTCCTGTCTTTTGGAAGTATTCTTGAATTTAATATTCTGAACTTTGAATTTCGAATTTAAAACCTTAAATTTTACATCTAGAATTTTTTGGCTGAGCCTTATTCATCGATGTAGCATCGTGCGTATTGGTTTCCAAGTTGACGTTGATCTTACTCTTCGAATGACTGAACTTTGTTTATCACATGGCAAAATTTAGTTTTTGTTTTTTTTTTCGATAGCGCCGCCTTATCCATATTTTTGGTGATCTTCTTGGACGTGGAAAGTAAATTGACACTCTTCTTTTTCTTGTTAATTCAATATAAAATTGAAGCATACGCAGTAATGAAAAAATTATAGCCTTTAATGGTAAAAGACTCAGCCCTTGCTCAGAGGAACAAACATCTTATATACACTATGATAATACGACCGATATTAACATATGCTGCACCTGTTTGGTGCAACGCTGCTGCCAAGTACATAAGCCTTTTACAGCGATGTAAAAACAAATGCCTTCGAGTAATACTAAATTAGGAAACATACGCCAGAGTTGAAATGGCATTGCGGAATAATCATGTAATTGAAGAAATTCTTTATATTTTGTTATTTATATGAATTCTTACAGGCTTAAATAGCTTTTTTTAGTATGATCAGACAAAATTTGAAAGATCAAAAAATGCCAAGGACACGCGGTGTTCCCAAGCGGTCACCCATCCAAGTACTGACTGCGCCCAATGTTGCTTAACTTTAGTGATCGGACGAGAACTTTTTTTTTTTTTAATTATAATAGACTTTATTTTCAAATAACGTAATGTACATATCCATATCGAAAATATATATCAATATATGGTGTATTCAACGTGGTATGGACCTTGCCGATAAACTTAATTTCGGTACTCAAACACTTTATTACACTATTTAGAAATTTATATATCAAATTTGATACTTAATAATCAGAATTAAATAAATATAATTATTCATTAATTTTTTTTTTTTTTTTTAAATAAACTTTATTTTCAAATAACGTAATGTACATATACATATCGAAAAATATATCAATATATAAACGCACTTATCTAACAATTTACTTAAGTCTAGTCCCTGCTTAACTTAATAAGCTTAACCTAGTGCTCGGATCATTTGTGTACATTCATGAGTATTCTCTAGGTATAATGTGGTTCCACAACATTTGTCCACTTTGTCTAATTTTAGTAAGTGTCTTATGGATAGGAAAAATTGTTAAATAAAAAAAAAACCTATATTTTCTTTGATTATATAATTAATTTTTGTATCTTCGTAGTTTTGTACATTTAGTTTAGTTCCCTGAATATTGGTAGCGCTTGATATGGTAATTTGTGTTTAAAGTCCGGCGGGATACTGTGCTGCCTTATTGCGGTAATACCTGTAGTGAGCTCATTGTTGTTTAATTGTTCTCGATAAAATCTTTCTCCTAATTCTTTGGCATACTCAAGTATCTTTGGTAATGCAGTCTCATCATGCATATCACTTATCCTAGCGTATCTATCTTTTGATAGTATTAATCTAAGGCACTTATTTTGAAATATTTGTAAAGGCTTAATATTAGTTGGTGCTGCGCTACACCATACTGGATGAGCATACATTATTATCGGTCTTAGTATCATTTTGTAGATTAACAATTTGTTTTTCTTAGAGAGTGGTGAGTTTTTTACCATTATTGGATATAGTTTTCTATTTACCATATACGCTTTACTCAAGACTTGCTTTATGTGGTTCTTGAAAGTTAGCTTAGGGTCCAGGTGGACACCCAGGTATTTGACAGAGTATGTTGGCTTTATTTTGTGTCCACATACTGTGATGGGTTGCAGGATTTCTACATTTTGATATTTTTTGGCAAATACTATGACTTCTGTTTTCGTTGCATTTAATGATATTTTCCAATTCGTGTAAAATTTTTCGAGTATGTAGATATGCGTTTGAATTTGTTTAGCTGCAACTATTGCATGAAAGGAGTGAGCATAGATGGCCGTATCATCTGCGAAGAGTGCTGTTGAAGTTTTAGGGAATCTTGGTATGTCATTTATATAGATATTGAATAATTTTGGCCCTAGTACTGACCCTTGAGGAACTCCCGCTCTGATCGTTCTTTTTGTGGATTGGGCTTCATTAACTGCAACTGTTAGGTGTCGGCGTTTTCAGGAGTCATTTATTAATTTTATTAGCGTTGTGGGATATTTGTATCATTTTGAAGATAAGGCCATCAATCCATACTCTATCAAAAGCTTTTTCAATGTCCAGAAGAAGCATAACCGTGGTGTTATTTTTGTTAAAATTAATACATGTGTCGTTAACTATTCTAGTTATTTGCTGCACGGTTTAGTATCGGTACAATACTCCCTGTTTTCCAATGCGATGGGAAATACGAGAGTTTCAAGCATGCATTTATGATGTACACTACTTGGACAATGGCTTTACGACCCAGGTTTTTAAGTACGATGTTTTGTATTTTATCAATTCCTGGGGCTTTGCATGATGGAAGTTTCATAATTTCTTTGGTAATTTCCTTCGGAGAAGTAATAAAGTTACTGGGATAAGTGACCTAGAAGCAGCGAGGGTAGCAGTGAGGCCCTTCCATAGGATCTCCGGTTTCTTCATGTTGTTGCGGTGGTACAAATCGATCTTGAAATATTAGATAAGATTGTGGAGGAAAAGCATGGGTATACGTGTATAGTTCCCTTAATCCAAATAAGCTATCGATCTTAGAGAAAAGAGGCCACATTAGTTCCCAACGAAATGTGGTGCACCCAGAAGAGAAATCAACTACAATAAAAGCATAGGTTTCCCCTTCTAGTTTTAAGACAGGAGTGTTCATTTTTAATATGGTCCTGGTTAGCTGTTCTTCACTCATAGTCATAGATTGGTGTTTGATAAAAGGAAAAACTTGTGCTGCTAAGTTGCTTTCTGTTGCTGTTTGATACAGTCTCATCTCTGGCGTAAGTTTTCCATAAAACCTTACATTTTTCCATTTAAACTCTCTTTCTTTTGCTACGGCAACTATAACTTTCCAAGCATCAGGAACCCTCCCTGCTTGGATCGTGACAATTATATCCTTAACATTTACCTCTTCTTTTGCTAGAAAATCCAATATGACACTTTTTGAAGTGGGAGGAGGTCCCCTTGGAAAGTGGCCATATAGCGTCCTGTATGCTTGCTTATCATATTCATGTATCCATTGTTTTTTCTCAGGGATTATTGACTTGTCGGATAGTAAATCTGTAATATCTACATGGTAATCGAATGTCAACGTATGTTGCAAATGGACATACTGAAAATCTTCTGATTTCCATGGTGCTGATGGTCTCTCGTTCCACATATTGTTTCGGTAATTCCAGTGAATTTTTTCAGGTGCATCAGTCGTTATTCTTGCTGCTGGCCATCTATGCTTGTCTCTATAGCACTGTCTGCAAAACTCCAGTCTAAATGTCCATAATAGTAGTGGAGCTATACTAGCAATACTAGGCTTAGCAACTGATCCCTTTTCCACCCATGAGGAGACACTTGCATTGATGTCCACATTAGGATGCCCAAAGCATTTCCATAACCCTGTTAATTCTAGGGATAACATAACAGATATATCAGAGGTTACTGAGCGTGTCATAAGCTTGAACATTGACGTTGTTTTGTATGCATCACAGCCTTTTAATAGTTCTTGTTTAAAACTGGGTTTATCTTCTAGGTCACTAAGCACAGAAGTTACAATAAAGGACGAGAACTGGTGTATTCAACATGGTATGGACCTTGCCTGTAAATTTAGAAAAACAAATTTTCATTTCATCACATGCAGAATCACAAATAACTATATTCTTTAATATTATGGTTCATTACTATGATCATTAGCAACCAGGATAAAAGAAGGCCGTGCGAACTGTTACACCGTTTCAACTTGTGATTTGACAACGATCATATTATGTTATTCTTCTTTTGCTAATAGAATTCTTCTACGAAACTTCGATATAACACAGGTATTTCAATGATTTATTAAAGTAATTAATATTTATATCACCTTGCATCGTTACTATTAGTATTAGTATCTGCAGACCTTTCATCATGCTTGCATTAATTACTTTTTTATTCTGTTCGTCGGGTCCAATTTTTAACTCCTCGTATCTGGATATCTTCATGAAGTCTTGACAACGTAAGTTTTCTTTTTCTCGTTCTTTCAAGTGAATGTCTGAAATTTTATTTTTTGTCCATTTTCCTATAAGCCTCAGACAATCATCTCGATTACTTACATGTACCTCTATGTTTCCTTCCTGATATTTTCTATAAAAATTTTCCTTGACAACGTTCTTTAGTACATTTAGAAAAGTTGCATGCTTCTCTATTTTATCATGTAACGCTAATGCTGGTGATTTTTTGGACATATTTTATTACACTTTGAAATATGATCAGTTTCTGTTTCATTACATTTTATGCCTATTGGATCTCCTTCATTTTCACTTACTATGCAGTGGTTCAATACGATTGTGGCATTCCACATTTGTCACACTGCTTTTGATTTTAGATTATTTGTTTCCTGTGTTAGATATGTCCGTCATTCTCTGTTTTTTCGGACCGTAGTAAGGAGCGGACGTGCTCAGTGCGGTGCTTTCGAAATCTCACGAATGAGTGAAACACTAAATAGAAAAATAAATAGAAACATACCTCTTAAAGCAAAGATATAGGGCGATAAAATATTGCGTTATCAAGGAACCGTTAATAGAAAAAAAAAATACAACAATATATAATAATCATCGTGATTTTTTTCAGCAGCAGCAGTATGCTGCCCAGCCAACATACGGGTGGGCGTTCCCCTATTCGGGGTGGGCCTGGCCCCGTCCCCCCGCGACGGCGTCGCCAAAATAAGGGTGGGGGGCCCATAAATGTTGCAGTGGGCACAGGTGCTGCCACTGAGATATTTTTTGTACAATAAATATTATAAATTTATATTCATAATCAATTTAATAAATTCATAGTGTAGTACATAACAATTTTTTATTTGATGTTTCCTTCCCCATATCCTTATTCCCTTCTTCGCAGTCGGTCCCGCGGAACTGTAGTTTGCGTAATAAATTCGTAGACTGTTATAAATTCCATAGCTAGGTGAAATACTTGGTCAAGGAAAAAATAGTGAGGTAGGTCGCTGGAGCAGTGGTAAATAGCCTGCCTGGTAGTCACAAGGTTGCGGGTTCAACTCCTTTTGTATACAATTTTTTTTTTTTAGTTATTACGAGTAGTTATTGAACTTCATTCAAAAATTTTATAAAAATTATTAAAAAATAAGAAATTTACATAATTTATCAATGTGAAATTTCATTTTTTTTACATTTTATTAACTCTTCAAAAACTCCTAGTTTTGCTAACAATAATTGATTATTTAATGTTTTCTGATATTAGTTTTCAATAGCACATCGTTTTCGACAAATTCCATTTCCAGAGTTAAATTATAAGTTTTGTATAAAAATTACCTTCGAGTGAAGAATATACGGAATAAGTACGGAAAGATTTCTACCTGAACACACCTAATATCCATCAAATGTGTTACGACAATCGAGCAGGCAGCGTAGCTCACCCGGTAGCACTCTCGTCCAGTAGAGTCTCGTGCAGACCGTAGTAAGGAGCGGACGTGCTCAGTGCGGTGCAGTGCGGTGCTTTTGAAATCTCACGAATGAGTG
>NW_014332963.1:41715-43754 GCF_000341935.2 Cephus cinctus | reverse complement strand
TGGGAGATTAACTTTGTTAGACGTGTGATAACGCCCTGCACGTCACAACTCAACATAAAACTAATCTACTCGAACTACAAGAGGACTAGGGCCGGACATCTGTTCCTACCTCTCCCAGCCGGTGGTCGTTCTGTAATAAAAAAAAAAGCAAACGGGTATTAGAAAGGGAAACATCAAAATGGAAACATGTAAAGACATATGCTTAGAATTTGACGCTTACCACCAGTACCACCAGCTGTCCACATCTACTGTAAACGGGGAATCTCCGAACAGACGCACGAGGGAAAAAATATCTTCCCCGCCCCAGTCCTCTTCCTCAAAGAGCCGCCACCCGGAGAGCGCACCTCTCGCGTCCTGCCGGGCCCTCCATTTAGCGACCATGTCAGCGACACGGATGTATCCAACCAACTGAAAAAAAAGGGGGAGGTCCAAATTATACACACTACAAGCGCGCGCACCTAAAACACCAACAGACAGGCGACATTACACGATCTTGCTTACCGAAATTGTAACTACTGCAACGCCCATCCTTACTCCTTTTTTTTCTCCTGGCACGGTCTTTATAGTTTGGATGGCAGAACGAGAGTGAAGCTCAGGTCCACATCCAACCGTTAGCATAAAGTTAAAAAAGTGGGGATCTTCGACATCATCAGCAAAATCACGGTCACATAATGCACCATATCACTTACCTCGAAGCACACACAAACCAAATTGTAATGTAAACTACACTCGCGAACACCACCACGCGACTTCCAAGAAACTCTGTAACGCCATCGAAAACGGGGAAATTACAATTAATTTCTCCCGAAGATGAAGAACGCATGCCGACTCGTGAGGATCGGACACAGGAAATTGTTACGCCCACCACACCCACCACAGACCCTGACCCGCCTCAAGAAGACGTCACTCTCTACGCTCCACAACCAAGAAGGATTTCCACCTCCAAAATCACCCGAAGGGACGAGAGGAAGCATCACCAAAAAGGGCGATGTTCCATCTAAGGAGGGAGATGTTACGTCCGACGCAACGCAACCCCATTGCCCCCCCCCCTTCAGCACCCCTCAGTACCCCATTACCAAAGGTCAGAGACCACGACAGATGAACCGATCCTCGACGAACATGGGTAAATTATTATAAATCATAGATTATATATTGTCACATTCCGACCTTATACCCCCCTATCCTTTATCCTTTTTCCTTCCCAATCATCCATTCTCGATGATGGATACGTTAAGAGCCCCACATAAGAGTGCATAGCACACTGTGGATGTGCATAACAGTATCTGAGAGAACTCCTCAAATCCTAGAATTCCTCAAGAATCCTATCGACCTCTCACAGCGACGCCGATAAAGGAAAGAGAATATAGGACCTTTAATCCTCTAATATTGCATAATTCCCTTGAATCTAGTCACAGCGACAGTCATGAGGATATAATATTAGAAATTATTACCTTTAACATTCCTAGAATCCGAAATACAGTCGACAGACTAAAATCAAAACAAACAAGTGTCCAGACGCTATAAGCGGGCACGCGCCGAATACAATAGAAATACCAGTAAGCCGGTACTTGAAGAAACCGGTAATCCAATTAGTCAAATCAAATAATCAAATCAAATAATAAATCAAAATATTAAATCCAAAAAGCGACGTTAACACCTCGGGTGGATAAAAATCGTTATCCCCACTAGTTTTAACGTATTCCTACCGAGGATATAAGCAGCGGCTTCCTCGATAGGAACTCACTCGATTCACTCGATTCAGTCGTGTCTCTCTAGACGAATCAACTAGACACTTGCACACCACTAGACGACAGGAAGCAGTAGAAGCTATAAAAAGTTCAATTATTAAGAAACCTGCAGCAGCGCTCCAGAAACTCACATCACCAAAAACCCTCCCGAAGTAAAGATACAGCGAACGGGGGTCATTGTGACCATCTGTGGGTTCTGATTTTTGCAACACCTATTTTCCGCTGGACCACAGTCTTCGGACGCATTGTGCACTCTGCTGTATTGTGGTTCCAGCTACCTCTCTCCCATCT
>NW_014332963.1:38090-41652 GCF_000341935.2 Cephus cinctus | reverse complement strand
AACATTATCGTCCTAACCTGCAACTGGACCACGGTCTTCGGACGCATTGTGCAATCTGCTGTATCGTGGTTCCAGCTACCTCTCTCCAATCCAAAAGACTAGCAGAGATAATAAAGTAAACAAAAACACTTCTTGTCGCCTGTGGTATTACAGGCAAGCTAGAAACAATTGTAAAGTGTGTATATGTGTGTGAGAGAAAGAGCAAAATAGAATATTAAGGATACCTAGTCTGTAACTTATAGGACAATATATCATTATTTTGTTATTTTAAAAATTCCAGTGTCTAAATTGTTTCTGAAAACGCCTGCCCAGTGCACAAACCCTATAAACAGTCTCGTGATGCCGAACACTTGAAAATCACGAAACGTCTCAATATGTAAAAACATTTATTTCTTTCTTTCCTGTCATATAAAATGTATATACAATTAATTTATGTGTCGATTCCGACAATTTCCTTGTCGATTCCGACAGTTCTTGTGTCGATGCCGACATTCACTTGTTTTTAGGCACGACCGCGGTACGCAAGTGCCTTATAGTTTCTATCGCGAAAAATGTGTGAGATGCGATATTTTACGCAATTTTCGGCCGATCGGGCTGAAATTTTGGGGGAGGTCTCCTCTCGTACAAACTAAAAAACAATTTTTTTTTATCCCGATCCTCTACGTCGTTTCAAAATGAGAGGACAATTTGATCGATTTTACGATTTTTTCGTGTATTATTTAATAAAAATTTTCATGTTACACGATTATCTCTGAGAGACTTCAGTCAATCGGGCTAAAAATTTTTGTGGGGACTCCTCTCATCACTAGAACCTTATGGTTGTGAACTCAACATCTGTATTAAGAAAACCATTGACAAATATGCTTCTGTTTTCACAGCCGAATCAATCGCTCTGAGAGATGCACTAGACATCGCACTTTGTAACAAAAACAGAAACATTCTCGTTTTCTCTGATTCCCTAAGTGTCTTACAAAGCCTTCAGTCTTCTCAAGTTAATCTCAAAACGAGTGATATTATAATTGAAATTAAAGAAAAGTTCGATCAATTTTGCACTAACAATACTAATACCATCACTTCTTTCTGGATTCCATCACACGTGGGAATCACTGAGAACGAGAATGTTGACAGGCTCGCTAAACAGGCTGCTGACTGTCAAGAAGCTGATATAATTACTAATAAACCGAACCATTTTCTTGAGATCGAAGTGTCCGAATAATTTTGTGTGTCGCGTGATCGTCTGACCCATCCGACCTATTGTTCCGAATCCCGCCGCCTCCGCGTAGCTGAGTTAGCCAACGTAGGCACGCGAAGACATATCGTAGAAACAGATACGTGGTTCCCGTTTTGGAACCTGGCGCCCAACAATACCTTAGGTATTTTCGAGAGTGAAATTTGTTAGCCCCTGGGTTGCCTGGAACGCGTAGGAATCGCGTAAAGGTGTGCGCCGGTCGGTCTTGCATTTTCCGGTGAGGTCGATCGCGTAAAAATACGTCACAACACATATATTAATAACTAAGGGATATCATCATTTCATACTATACTGTACACGACATCTCATACTCTTACACATTTACAGAAATCACACCAACACTGCGACATTGTCGGTGGAGGCGCAGGAAAAGAGAGAGATCACGGCAAACAAAGAACAAAAACGGCACGTGCAGAAATGCTGAACAGAACATCTAAAATCGAGACGCTCAAAGAGCATCTTTTGTTACACCGCGGATACCACGCACAACAGAATTCCTACTCGTCACCTTCGTACTCACCTCACCACCAAGGTAATCCTGACAACGCACTAATCCGAAGAAGAGTCCGCGATCGAAGGCCTGTAATATGAATCCTATTGAACGACCAGGCACGACTGTCCCGATCACGCCATAACACGTATCCAAATTCCCTGAAATTTCCTAACATTGCATTCAATCCCCTCCAAACCCAGAATCTTCCTTACGAACTCCAAGGCAGATCATCCTCAGTTACTGATCAATCCTCCGGTAGAGCAGTATTCCTTTTTGAGTCTTGAGCCGATTGTCCGCGCCAGTTAAGTGTTGTGCCGATCAAATACCTTAGGGCCTATTTTGATCTAGCTTGCCTTAGGACCCAAGCGAAAAGTGTATTACTTCAGTGCCGGGCGTCCACGCGAAAAGAACTCATTTCTTGGCATTTCAATAAGCATTCGTTTAGGCGAGTGTCCACCTTAGGGCTGGACTAAGAATTCCCCGTTCAACCAAACCTATTTCGCTATCGTCGAGAACCGAGCGCCGTCTCTCTCTCTCTTCCTCTGCTCATCCACCGGTAAGTAACTCACATTCCTACATCTATACATATATATAACTTCGTAGCTCACGCTACAGAAGTTGACGATCACACACACATTGTATTCGGATTTCACTTAGTTAGTAGATTAGCGCACACTTACCACTGCATATAATTGCGACAGCTACTTGTATTTCCTATGCAGTCGCCGGGTGCATACGCGTGCATCACACACCGAGCACAGCGTATACAGATGCCCACGCGCAGATCTATTGCGGGGTCAATCTGTGAGTAGTGTATTACACGCGTTGTGTACTGGGCCATGTGCTCGGCGGTCTGCGCGCGCATGCACCCGTAGCATAGCTCCTCCTCCATGCCCCGCGCATATAAACACCCGTACAAACACCCCCCCCCCTTCATGAAAGGGGTGAAGAAAGCATTGAGGGGCGGTGGTATTCCGTCAAGCAGCGGCCCCTCAAATGGTCCTTCTGCCCCCCCGGGCGGTGTATCCGGTCGTCTTGGTGCCATAATCTGTAACATTTTAGTTTTTTTTTGTTAATAAATATGTTTAAAGTAAATACAAAACAGTGTAGTCTTGAAATTATTACACTTACCGGTCCCGTAATATATAGCTAACGATTGCGTCTGGTGGCGCTATGCGTCCTTGCAGCGTCTAGAAATAAGCGTAAAAGGTGTCGGATATATATAATTTTTTTAATCAAATAAAAACCTGTGCAGGTTTAAAATTATTACACTTGCAGCTCCGGTGACACTCGGCTGTAGCCTGAAGGGACCTGGTGCGGTTCGTCCTTTTTTTTTGTAATGTCTAGAAATAAATGTCAAAGATGTCAGATACAAAATAACTTTTTTTAATCCAATACAAAAAAAATGTATACAAGCTCAACACCGATATGCATACCACTTTATTAATATTTTCTTTTTTTCTGCACTCTCTTCTTCTTTTCCCGAATTAGCCTAGAAAACAGGGTAAACATTAGATGAAATAACTATGGTAGAAATTGAAAACGATAAAAATATTTTTTTTTACACCTACCGCTGGTTTTAAACTGTTTTTGTCTTTCACTTCTTCTTCTTCTTTATTACCACATGTATTCCGTATTTACTTGTATTCAGTATTTACTAGTATTCCGCAATGGTCACCAAGGTACTGACGAGATGCTGCGAAGACATCTCACAGGTAACCATCTTTTTCCCCACCATAGCTCTAATTTTTTGCATAGTTGCAAATAAGAGACACATGTAGTAGTTTACGCTGCTAAGACAATAGTACCCCCCCCCCCCC
>NW_014332963.1:16371-37779 GCF_000341935.2 Cephus cinctus | reverse complement strand
CCCCGCCTGTTGTATTTGGCGCATCGTTCGCTAGATGATCCAAAAGAAAGGTACCATCATTCCAACAGTTACGTGGTATGTGAAGAATTCACCCCGAGCAAAATATTAGGGGGTTGAATATTCACCCATCGATAGCTAAAAGTATCGAAAAAGTATCGCCAATGCGTACGATGCTTGTATAATATAAGGTATTTCTTACAAAAAAAGAACCGTGCTCAACTTTACCACGCTACCTCCTTAGGGTAATTAAAAAGTTACCGACCGGTGGTCAATGCATAATTACCGGCCGTAAAAGGCCCCTGGGGGCATGCAACGACGCTGCTACTGCGTTTCGGGCCTTAGGACCAGGTCCGCATGGTAGAGCATCGCCTCATGGCTGAGGGGTGTGGAGAGCCAGTCACATCGGCGAGGCGGGTGACGTCATAGCGCGGCATGGAGAGCCAGAGCGCTGCGCGCTCCATGACTCATGGGGGATAGTGGTGGGGGTTTGTTGTAACGGCCAGAAGTGGTATGTAACTACTTCAGTGGCTTCGTCGGCACAACTCTGCGACCGAAGAAGGGGTCCCCCGTCAGTCTGATACTGCGTGTCCGCATCCCCGCATCTAGCGTTTGGAAAGAGAGTTTTTTATTATTTTTGTTGTTATTAAACAAAAAAAAGAAAGAGTATTCGGCTGATACTGACTTCTTATTCCTCACGAGGATTAAACATCGACCCGATGTATGAGAATACAGCGTCTAACAGGTTTTCATCGTCCCCTGCATTCTTAAAGTTAGCAATTTCGACAAAGTAGGCTTTAAGTGTTAAAGAATATCTCTTTCTACGTTACCTTCTTCGAGGGTATCCGCGGCGCTCGATGCCTCATCGCGTTCCGCTAATGCATCGGCCGCTTCGTCGGCATCCGCTGCCTCGTACACGCCGTTCCTAAGAACCCACAGCACTGGTTCTCCCGCGTCCTCGTGCTCCTGCGGAGGTCGTGATATACCCGGTGCAATGTGGTCATTGTAGCCAGCAGCCTCCAACGGATCTAAAACTTTGTTTACTTTTTATTTTCACATAGATGAGTTTTAAACGGTGTCTGTAAATTTATAATTACTACATTAATAGTGCTTGTTAGAATCGCTGGACATGGTGGAGCGGTCATCATCACCATTGCCATAGCCACTGTGATCGCTACCGGCCGATGCTATTGACATGATCTCATCTGTAAAAAAATTATGAAGGTCTCATTTTTTTGTTCCTTTTGTTTCCGATGCTGTTTAACGCATACCCCACGTATCGTGAAGCGATTCTTCATCCTCTTCTTCTTCTTCTTCTTCTTCCTCCATCAGCTGTATGTCCAGCGCTGTCGATGGACCTGCCACTTTGTTTTTTTTAATAAAACGTAAATTAGACGTAATCTTTTTTTTAAAAAAGTATGTTTTACCGTTAGCACGCTGCATCACCGTCGCCGTGCTGGTGCTGGGCTCCGAGTAAACCTCCTCTATACGATCGAGGCACCCTAAGAACAACTGCTCCTCCTCCTCGGGGCGCCTTTGTGGTGAAAGCGCGTCAATTCTTGTACAATTGATTTATTTTTTAAAAAAAGGCAATTTATGTAGGAGCTGTTAATGGTAAGCGGCAGAAACATATCTTCGTGGAACAGATGATCGGTTATAATAGCCCTGGTGATGTGGCTATCGCGCACTCCGCGTTTGTTGATACACGCTACGGCTAGCGAGAGTATGTACGGATCGTTCTTGAAATATCCTCTTTCATGACCCCTGGCTAGCACGCGCAGAGTACAATGGGAAAAGACACTTTTTAATCTACGCGTTAGCGTGCGAAAACCGAAATATGTTAACTCGCGACACCACACCGGTGAGAATAATCTCGGGTTTCTAGGGGTATTCAAGCGGCGTGTCCTGACGAAATCGAGGATACAATCGCGAATATTTCCCAAAGATGACATTTGTTTTCTTTGCTTAGAGCTGGTGATTGGTGTAAGTTATCAGACTATCTGCCGAGACGTCGTGATACGAACTAAAACAGGGTACGTCTAGTCCGCGGACGTCTTACAGCCGCGACGATATTAATTTCAAAACAGTACTATACGATACAGCTGAATCAGCAAAAAAATGTCACGATTTTCTTTCAGGGTCGTTATTCGTGGAAAATCGGATAGAAACGTCGTTTTAATCGTAAAATAAATTATATATTATTGGTCGCTCGTTCGCCGATCACGAAATACGGCGTATACATAATACGGGAAAAACGGTATAGAGGTGTTGCGTTGGGAGCTGCAGCGATCTGCTGACGTACACCGTTCAAGGTTGCATCAGCATCTCGCCATCGTAGTGTAATGTTAGAGATACGAATCATACTACTCTGTGTACATAGGTATTTTTTTTACTTTATTTATATTTATCAATTACAATCGACTGGTACCAGAAGATCACATCAGTCTTTTACAACATCGATCTCGTCGATATCACCACCGATAAGTTGTACTCCGATATCTTTTCCCCCACGGTCATCCCGCAGCAGTGTTTCGCAGCTCTCGTCGCGAAAAATTGCCACACACCGTATATGCCGTATGTTGCGTCGGGATGCTGTTCGTGTGTCCATTACGTAGTACGTCAAATTGTTCGATCCTTCAGCGTGTTCCCCCTCCTCTTCGTTGTAAACGTCGTGGGGTGTATAGGTTTCCCACGTATCGTCGAGTGCCTCCAGGTACGCGTAAAGACCGTCAAGCATGCTGACCACGCTTGTTCGGCATTCCTTGTAGTTCAGGAGTGGTGGACCATCCCGCGCCGCCAGGGTAACACACCCAATAAACTCTGTCAAACTGCATCGTTTCTCCAGAGTATGTAGCGCTGTCTCGTATGCTCGCATAGCCCTCAGGCACCACAGTGTGACGCAACTTTCGCGTAATCTCTCGAGATGATTGAATGCCGCTAACCAGGCCTGCGACTCCAGACGCATAGCTGCACGACGCGGTAGTTCTTCCGGTGTGGGCCTGCCCTACCTTTTCCTCGACATCGTTAGCTCTGATTTGGCCATAGGGCGCCGATACGTGATGCGGCATTTGGGACTACTATCGTCGGACATGCGTCATTCCTCTTTCGCCAACCCCTCATGGGTACATATGCGCTGTGCGTAAGGGCTGTCGTTAGAACGCTGATCGCAGATAAAACCCAGCGTTACGCTAGAGCGTGTGAAATCACGGTATCCTTCATTCAGTATCGTTGCTATAGACAGTTCGGGTAGTATCACGGGTCTTACACCCGACGGCCAACCCTTACGACAGATCATGTCGGAGTTATCGTCGTATAGATCATCAGCGTCCAGCGCTCCCGGTTTCGCCATGTATATTGAGACTAGCGGTACACCCATTAAATGTCCCAATCTCAACCACTCACGTACGGCCTCTTTCTTTGGATCGTGCTCAGGGTTTGCGTACCGATAGAGGGCTCGTGTCTTCGCCCACTGCATACGTCTGTGCCTTAAAAAATCGTTGTCGTCGTAGCGAGCCATTTCTTTTTCTTCGGTGTCTGTCGGTAAATTTTACAGTGTATCGTTTTAATGATTCTACTATTTTCTTATACTGTACATCGCTGCCTGCTCGCACGTGCCCCAACCGCGTGTTTTCTTTTTCACAGGATCATCTTAACACTGATGTAGATGTACCCAGCAGTACCGTGATTCACATGAATCACTCCCTATTGGATATCAGCATCTCATCACCTTTGATACATCCTGCGGTATCAGCAGTATACGCTATCATGGCCATAGGCTCTTTTTTCGCTGTATCCTATGAAAACGGGGTGTGGCTATATTGGTGGGGGACATGTTCGACGATATTTCGATGAGCTGTACTGCACTTAGACAGTACTGCTCAGACCATCGCACCGATCGTATAATAGCATTTACTATAATCATGTACAAGAAGCAAGTACTGCTGTCCGCTGTGTACGGTCTAAACCGATCGTTTCGAAACAAGTGATCACCGGCTTCTCTTTAAATCATTCGGGAAGCTTATCACCTGTGATACGCATCGTTAATCAAGATTATTCCGGCATGGAGTTTGAACCTACCGAATGGGCTGTCATCACCGACCACTTCCCCGTCATCGACAAATTCTTCACCGCCGAGGATAAAATCAAGGAGGTACCCGAGGCTTTTAACACTCCTATTCTCATGGCCACTCATGAGCTAGTCTTCACGTACTCATACGGTGAACGGGCAATTATTATCAAACCGGCAATGCCGGTGTCTACGGACAACGATAGCTTGGGTGTTAAAAGAGCTAGGGCATACACACCTACGGCTGTGATGAAGAGGGTGTCCTACCTCAATCTCCAGAGGGTCCTGCGCTGCGTAACCTTTCAAATAACCAGGCTATGCGAGATTACCGACAGCGCTAATAACTGTAAAGACACGCTGATCGCGGAAATCGACCGTTGTGGAGATGACGCCTCCTCCAGGGACAGCATATTGGGCGATCTTTGGTTGGTTCTGGAGAAGAAAGGCCGGTGGTCACCGTCGCTTAATCAATTATTGTTGGAGCTGCTGTCCCTGTATAACCACGAGTACCTTTCCTTCGTGCGGAGCACCATGGAGGACCAGAACAGCCATGCATAAGACTTATTTTCTTAATAAAACTGTGCGCTTGATGTTTTCTTGCAAAATGTATATAATATATTTTTATTACAAAAAAAACTGTTTTTTTTGTTGTTTCCTGCACCTCCATCTCCCCATATCTCCTCAATAATTTATAAAGCATTAAGCCTATTCCGCTGAACGTTGTTATTCGACGCCGCTGTACACCTGCAGGGATTTTCATTTCGCCGAGATAAAGACATTCTTCAGGCGATCTGAACCCTGATTACATCATTGTGAGGAGAATGTCTTGAGCATAACATTCTTAAAGTCACGCGGCTTGGGAAACGGGCAGAATCGGGGACCAGGCCTTACCAATTAATCAGGATGAGTTTTTACGACTTAAAGCAGATTCGCGTCAACAATACGGTAATAATCGAAAATGTATCACACGCTACAGCTTTATAATATACATAATGTGTCTTACAAAATATGGTGTTCTATTTTACCACGGGTACACTTATCTCCTTAGGATAATTAAAAAGTTACCGACCGGCGGTCAATGCATAATTACCGACCGTGATAGGCCCCTGCGGGCATGCAACGCCGCTGCTACTGAGTTTCGGGCCTTAGGACCAGGTCCGCATGGTGGGGGGAGCAACAACATAGGTTGGCGGTGGGGAGAGCCGACCACATTGGCGAGGGGGTGATGCCATAGTGCGGTACGGAGGGTCACAGCGCTGCGCGCTCCATGACTCACAGGGGACAGTGGTGGGGTTTGTTGTGACGACCAGAAGTGGTATATAACTACTCCCCGGTATTCTAATTGCTCATTCTAATATGCTGTCTAAGACAACGGCAAAGTATCCGCTTACACCTGTAGAGGTCAAGGCACTGACGATGCATGCCGGTTTGCACGGTGGCACTATAATTAACGTGATTCTCGGCCAATTATCTAAGCGGATTATAATAGGCTTCATATTAATTTCTTATCGCTGTACGTTGACGGTGTTCAAGTACCGTCAAAAGCACTGCAGACCGATTTCGGCAAATCCGGTCTTTACATGGACGCGTATCATACCCTCTTCAGTGGCACGGGTATACACTTCCTCAACGAGGGTAATTCCATATCTAGGAACGCTTACGCAGACGGCTACTGCCTATTTGTTTTCGATCTCACACTCGATCTCTCGGCAAATAGCAACACTCATTGAAACCTGATTAAGCACGGTAGGGTACAAATTGAGGTACGCTTCGACGAGCCGCTGGCCGCCACTGTGAAATATATCGTATACACAGAGTACGATAACGTTCTCGAGATCGACGCCACGCGTCAGATTGTCGTAGATTACGGCGGATAAACATTCGAAGAAAATACACTGGTCAGCAAATTGGGGTATGCGTCACCCTCTTTTTGTGCACTCGGTATCGCTTGTGATCGATAGAATTGTTGTTAGTTTCTCGTTGAACGCCTTCGAATTAGCTCCAAAGGAAATTGGTGTCGTGGCTGTGGAAAGAAGATACATAGGCCCCTTGATTGTTTCACCGCCCTGTGATTTCAACGAATTACCACCGGCGATCAGAAGCGAAAACAAAACCACGACACGCTATCAGCATGGTCTAGAGTGGTTTGACGGTGGCATAACATGCAAACAGTTATACACCAATCTCCGAAATGTTGCCGGTATTTCGCGGAACATATGCACACGAGGTCCGGAGAGCGTACTCTTTCTGCAGACCGTTATGGCAGGGGAAGTTATAAATTTGGATGAAACCCCCAATAACTCACTATACGAGGACTTTCCGCAGAATCGTGGCCATTACGAGTGTAACGTTCATGCCTGTAAGGAAGCACGGGGGTCGTTTACCTGCGTTCTGAACAACGCCTTGCGTCTTGAATTCTGGCTTTGGAATAATGGACGGATGTCACGTGCCGTGCCTTTTGAACTTGGATCTCGCACATACGTATATGAAACAGAGAAACCACGCGAACTCGGAGATGCGGACTCGATGCTGTCACGTGCCGTGCCTTTTTAATCTTGGAACTCGCACACACATAAATGCAACAGAGAAACCACGCGATCTCGGAGATGCCGACTGCAGCAATATGTGAGGAAGCTAGCTTCCGGTCTTATCGCACCAAGAACGTGCCGAAACGTGTGAACTGAAAATTCCAAGATTCACGCGAGCGGGTAAAACCGCTGATTAGTAAGATTTGCCCCTACCTGTCCACCTACTTTCAGCAGAAAGTAGGATGGAGCAGGGAAGGCAAATCAGTCTCCAGATACACACCAGAGCGCATAGTTCGGGCTGGAATAGCTCCTCACAAATTGCATCGCGCGGCGGCTATCATTCTCACGGGAGTTCCGCGTACTGTTACCTATCGCCGTATGTAAGTCGATTAAGACGTATCGAGCCATACGAGTTGCACGCGTAGCATATTAGTCAATGTGAGTTTAGATAGTAGTATTCTGATTTTTGCCACGAACAATATAGTCGTGTAGTTTAAGTGATCACCAAAGTGAAGGATTCCGAGTCGTGAGAAGAGGAATTGCCAACACCAAGGCAACGTGGGCGTCTAACGTTGCACGCCGAATGAACGTATGAAAATGAGTACGCAAGAGTGAGTGTGGACACGGCATTACGAGACCATTGTAACCTAGCTGTAAGACCATCTGGCACTTTCATTATTTTCTATTGTAATGTCTAGCACTTGAGCAAAATTGGGTTGTAACAATATATTCGAATCATTTCATTGGGATTACTGCATTTTTGATTTAAATAGACCATACACCAATTCCTCCACCTAACGGCAATCCAAAGGACCGGGCCTGTATAGGACGGCAGTCAAGAACTTACCCAGAACAAAAATAAATATAAACTTCCACGCGTAGCATGGGAGATTAACTTTGTTAGACGTGTGATAACGCCCTGCACGTCACAAGTTAATTGGTGTCAGAAGTGGGATACTTCTTGACTATCCCCGAGGATTGAAAACGGAATTGGTGGATGCTCGATATTGCAGCATTTTTTTTTTTGGGATTTAGAATTTAAATCGGTAACCTCCTTTCTTCTTTCAAACTCTGTCGAAAAGAATTTTGATCATTATGGCGACCGACCCAGACATATCGACGCGATTGCTTAATAATGTAACGGAGATGATGAGCAGCTTGACGCTACAGAAACCGTTGGGGCAAGTTCCCAAATATGATGGGAAAAATATGTCCCTCAGACACTATTTACAAGACATACAGAATGGCGCATCGTTGCTACCACCAGGAACGGAAAGTGAATACGTCAAAGCTGCGATAGCGAACCTAAAGGGTGACATAAGGAATATCGTCTACGGCGAACAGATAAACACCGTTGCAGATTATATCAAATATCTTGAGAGCCGTCTTGCCACGGGCAAAACATATGACTATTGTACAGATGCTCTCTCACGGATAAGGATGAAACAGGGTTAGCAGGTCGGTGAATTTTACGATAAGATACAGATCCTCCTTAGCGGTGGGCGGTCTGCATATCGGACTCAACATAACATTGACCCACCGGAAGGAGAAAGGGATCGGTTAAGACGGTTAGCTCTGACCGCGTTTATAGACGGATTACCGACAATAATGAGCGATGCCGTAGACGCAATGGAGCCGGCGACGTTGGAGGAGGCTTTTCACATAGCCCAAATATTCGCCGATAGAGACGCTCGTCGGAAACGCCGCGAAATAAGTCCAACTCGCGTCCTGTACACGAAGGAAGGCGATAAGTTTGCTCGCCCTACGTATTATGATCGTCCCTCACACGCGGAGAGGAGTTCCCGCTCTTCTTATTACACCAGCGATTCTCGGCTGACATACCGAGAAGATGGTAAATATCGCCACGCGCGTGAATCGCGATCACACTATCGAGATGGTGACCGATCATACGATCGGCAAAGGTACGATGCGAATCGTTATTATGGCTCGCGCACCCCATCTCCGGCGTATCGGGATTCCCGGCGGGAATATACGGTTCGACAGGAATCGCCTGATCCTGATCTTTCACCAAGACCGAGCGGAATTTTGAAGAACCGTCCGAGAAGTGCGGACTATACCCGAGAGAGTGAGCGTCACGGGCGGCCCAGCAGCGGATGTTGCCATTGTTCTAGGGTACGAGTCGATCGTTCGTCCAGTCCGGGTGATCGTCAATCTTTAAACTACCAGGAGGCCGTGGCCCAAGTCCGACGGCGAGCCGTTCACAAGAAACGCGCCATGCGAGTCGCCTGGACGAGAAGCAAAATACGGTGAAATTCTTGGAAAAGCCTGCATCGTCCTCTGGACGAGCGCCTCAGTAGAAACACCGGTGGTGGAAATGTCAGCCCCGGAACTTAGTAACCGAGTAGGACGATTTTTCTTAGACACGGGCTCGGACGCCAGCCTTATTAAACTAAGGGCAATAGATGAAGATCAGACAATAAATACGGATGAGATAATCAAAGTCTCAGGAATCGCGGAAAAGGAAATACTAACACTTGGTACCATATTAATTCACTTCACAGACAAGCCGACAAAGTTCAATGTCATGTACAATTTACCGTTGGCAGCCGATGCTATAATTGGGAAACCATACTTTTGCGAGGAAAACGCGGAGATTTCATTTAACCACAATACTATGGTTACTGAAAGCGATCCCATCCGTCCAAAACCATTTGTTGATACCAACCATTACATAACAAAGCGGATATTAACAGCAAAATCCAACCGTGTCTTTCGAATTCGAGCTCGCACACGACAACAAGTAACGTTAGAAGTGGTGAATAGGGATTTAAAAGAAGGTTATCTGGCTCGTGTGGCGCCACCAGAAGGGCTGCTGCTGGGCGAAGCCCTAGTCACCCAAACCAACGGCCAATGCCACGTGATGAGATCCTAAGAAATTAAGAGCAGTAGAGAAATTTCCTGCCCCGAAAACTCAAAAGAATGTGCGTTAGTTTCTGGGTTTAGCCGGTTACTACCGACAGTTTATACCTATTAGAGATACAGAGAATATATCGTAGTACGCAACCCGCACCTCTCCTACCGTCGAGGCGCCCGCTAACTGAAGCGGAGTTGCCGCCTAAGAACACTGAACCCGAGCGGTCAGCAGGGCCGAACGGTTCACTGACCACCAAGACACCCGACACCGTTGTTGTCAATCTGAGTTCTGTTGACGAGGGCTCGGACGATAGTGTGTTCAATGAGCAGGTTCAACCCGGAGAGTCCCCTATCGAACCGAAGGAACATACAGTGGGAAATCCACAACCAACTGTCCCGGAGTTAGAAGCCACCAACACACCCTCTATGGACGACACGGGCGAATTAACTGCGCAACTTCAGGAGTCGTTCAGTAAATTTGATGAATCTCTACGTGTTCTGGAGGAGAAGTTCCAAGAAAAAGGGGCGAGTCCGGCTCAAGACGACGAAGAGGTTGAAGTCGTATTAGGTACAGTTTCAGGAGGAGACTCGATACCGGAAGAAATGCAGGAGAAGTTTGAGGGACTAGATCCTTATGATGATGAGCTAGAGGATATTGAACTTGACAGACGTATTGAGAAGTTGTCCAATGCCGTTCCGCAGTTATCGGAAAAAGAACTCTTGCGATCTTCCCCTATCGTTGAGGAATCTACGCAAGACGCAGGCCAAGGTGATGAGGTGATACCGAACAAACCGGACGGAAAAGGGGATGATACACCACTACGTTCGTATCCTGCGGAAGGCAGCAGCGAAGGAGCGCGTTCGCGAGAAGTAAGGTTCACTTTACCAGCTGCAGGAGTATTTCCTACCCCACGATCACGTTTCCCTTTAATCCCGCACCAAAACAGATATTTACTCCCCGACCTAGGGCGGAAGAAATCAACTCGTGTAACGAACAACCGAAAACTATAGTATTCAGCGATAATGACCTGTGTGCCGTAGCGTCTACATCGGAAAGCGAGAATGACCAGAAAGGCAATAACAAAGGAAAAGTGATGAAAGTCTATAATCCCGTCGTTAGAACCCGGGAATGCCTAACATACAAACCCGATAAGTACGTCCATTTTGTATCCGCAGACGAAGAACTCGTTACGCCGATTGGTAAAATACTCTCAGATCTGGGTAGAATTGATGCGGACAGGATTAAGCAGGCAAGTCTAAGGGTGGGGCAAATTGTTGTCACGCCTTATCAGAAGAATAAGGTTTACAGTATAATCATAAAAACCCGGTACTTCGAAAAAACTGAAAACGAAAACATTTTTAATGGCTTAAGCAACTTGAGAAGGGTTTTAGAACGTAACCGCGTCGAATCTCTTCGAATATCTCACGCCGGAGATTATACAGTTTCCCTGCCCGCAGGCGAGCTTGTCGACAAGATTCACAAGATGTTTGAGAATCCGGGGGTTTCAGTGACCATTTGTTACGAAAAAATACAAATGCCGAGGCTGGAAGATCGGAGTACCATTTTAAGCGAGTTCCACGAAAGCTTGATGGGCGGCCATAGGGGGGTAACAAAGACCTACCGGAAAATCCGGGAACGCTTTGATTGGCCATCACTTCGTAATGATGTGCAAAACTTTATCAGGCACTGCAAGAACTGCCAGGAGCAGAAACTCGTGCGAGTTAAAACTCGCGAACCGATGATGATTACAGATACGCCTGTGGACGTCTTTAATAAAGTTGCGCTGGACACCGTAGGGCCTCTACCCACTATTCCGCATGGAAATAAGCATACACTAACCATGCAGGACCAATTATCAAAATATTGTTTGACAGAGCCGATTCCGGATTTAAAAGCAGCCACCATTGCTGAGGCAATAGCGCGACGGCTCATAAGTCGATTTAAGGCTCCGCGTGCAATATTGACTGACCGGGGAGCCGCATTTACGAGCAGTCTTCTAAGAGAAATGGCAAAGATATTCAAAATTAAACAGCTTACAACGTCTGGGTACAGACCTCAAACAAACGGTGCCCTAGAGCGAAGCCACATCATGTTAACGGAGTATATCAAACACTATATTGGGAAATATGATGATTGGGACAGACTATTGACATACGCTGAACTATCTTATAACACCTGTGTGCACGAGGCGACGAATTTTACCCCGTACGAGGTAGTATACGGGAGACTACCGAGACTGCCAAGTCAGTTTCCCACGGAGCCCAAACTCTCCTCCTATAATTCCTTTACATCGGAATTGATAAAGCGTCTATCGGAAATTCGTGAAATCACTGGGGAAAACATCAACAAGGCGAAAGAAAACTCCAAACGGTACTATGACGAAAAGGCCCGGCCATTTACCAGCCGCGTAGGCGACGAGGTTTGGGTGAAAAAGGAGGTCCAGAAGGGTAAGTTTGATGGTCAATATCATGGACCATATACTATAGTAGATGTAACCGATAGGAATAATGTAATATTGAAAATGCCAAATGGTCACCTAATTCGTAAACATGTAGATGCCGTAAAATTGTCGTATGAGTGAATGCATTGGAATGTAAGAATGAACACTAGGAATTGATAAGCAATTTCCCAAAATCCTCATGCGCAACACACGCTGACTGACGATTAAGGGGATCTAGTGACACCGGAATTACCCGAAACCATGGGGACTGCAGATGGAGGACTTTCTCACGTCTTACCAAGAGGAGAATCCGCAACTTGGTAATGTTGACCGAAATACGAGGTCCAGTACGTGATGATAACACGGGAAGTCTATCCTAGTCCCTGCAGAATGTGGGAAAGCAGAGTTTGCAAAAAGGAGTGAGCAGAGAGCTCGACTCCCTACCCTAAGGGATTCAGTCGTCAGTAGGCAGACAACTTACACGGAACTCGTTAGGCACTCCGTCTCCTCGTACTTAGATATTTTAATGGTCCGCTACATTCAAGTAACCATCGAAGACAGTAGAGATTCAGAATCAGTACTGGTCAGTGAAGTGGAACACGAATTAGAATCACCTCAGTTATTACACGGATCCGCAATATTCGAAGTGAACTTAGGGTACGATCTGAAGTTCATTAGAAGAAGTGCTGTTGATCCGGGAGTAGCCCTTTTTGACGTGGGTGCCGTGCGAATAGAAACAGCGGCGGGGCCAGTACGGTCACTTGCGAGAATACTAATATACTCTCCTGACGAGCAGCATACTCCGTATTTGTTTCACATTGTAGCAGATTTTCCCGGCAACTCCGCGGGTGTCATCGGACTATTATCGACATTTACTCCCACATAACTGGAACGCACTCGCACGTCGCCTTCGGTACATTTCCTTAGCGATTCTAGAGAGACTATCCTAACGGGAAAATTCTGAGCGTCCACTCGCTCGAATTTGGCCTTCCTACCTTCACAATATATCTTCTTTGGAGTAATGTTCTGAGTGATTACCCGCTCGAACATTACTACTCTCCCAATATATCTCCTTTAGAGTGATGTTCTGAGCGATTACCCGCTCGAATATTACTACTCTCCCAATTTATCTCCTTTAGAGTCATGTTCTGAGCGATTACCCGCTCGAACATTACGAATTTCCAAATACTGAGATTCTGAGCGATAACTCGCTCGAACTCGGTATAACACCGCGACCATTACAAACTCGGAGCGAAACCCGCTCGAGTGTAGTATGATCAAACCCTAGACACAACCAGTTATCCCTGCATATACCCCGAACCGACAGCGAGTGCACCGGTAGAAAGGGGGCTGTGTCGATGTCCGACGATAAGGTTGACTCGGATTAATATTATTATTACCGCCAATTAAGGGCTATTAAAATCAAGCCCGACCTCTGCTGCTCGTCTCGAGAATTATTACGAAATCTCGTGGTACGCCGCGCGGGAGTGAAAAATCGGGAAATCCGGGCGGAAGCTGTAGCCAGTGGTAAAGTGAAGCATTGTGATCATCATATCGGAGGACCCGCGGAACCAAGGGACCCTTTAACTCAATCAAAGGGGATCGGACAAGGAAACGCGATCAGTGGCTCCACAGAAAGCTCCTATATAGCAACACGCTATAAGGGACGGCCTGTGGCGATAGTGAAGCCAATAGTGGCTGACCGACTGTACGTGCATCCGGGCCCTTCAACGTCCGTTGAACCAGTCACCACCGACCAAGAAATCGCGGTTGTAACGCTGGAGTGAGATTTGGAAATATCCGGCAAGAATAGTAGAGACATGATGGAAATCTGGATACTAGTGCTTTTAATCCTTGTGACTCCGGGGGAGGGGAGTTTGAACGACCAGAATTCGCATCAGAACATTGCGATAAAAGATCTTCCCGGATTATATTATGAAAGTGAGACGCCGCTACGACTACAACATGTAGATTGGAGAGTAAGTGTGTTTATATTGGACAATGCACTGGACGCCTGGCAGCAGGTAAACTCGCTAGTCACTTGCCGCGAGCTCCTGCAACATGACCTTCTCAAAGATCAATGAAGGACTGCCAAAACAACAGTGAGGGAGTTGGGTTATGCGGTAGTCGCACATGAACTTCCACCTATCATAGACTGCGAGCACTTGCGTACCATGAAGAAGCGTTCAGTACCTCTTGGGATAATTAGATCGATCAGTAAATCGTTATTCGGGACAATGAACCAAGAAGATGCAGAATATATTCACTCCCAGATAGACCGACTGTTTGCGGATCAAACAAATTTAACACAGCTGATAGGGAGACAGATGCACATCACGGCATCACGGTTGCAACAACTCCATGAGGATCATGTAAGCGAGTCCCGAAGAGTGGATAAACTGTACGACGGAATAGATGGGCTTTGGAAACAGCTACAAACTTTGGACAAAGAGAATACAAAGATCAAATTTAATGCGGAGCTAACGAGATTCGCGTATCGTGCTCAATTAAAACTGGAACAGTACGTAAAGGTTGGAGAGGAATACCTCCGAGTGATCTCTGCGGCGCGAGATGGCCGATACGATCCAGCCATTCTACATACACATCACTTAACAGCGATCTCCCGGGAAATTCAACTTCAAGCTTCAGAGTTTGAGTTTTCATTGGCCGTAGAGTCTTTAAGGGGCGAAATTTTAGCACGTATAGTACGCACTGACCTAGTGTTCCATCAAGGCCGCCTCATTATCTTACTACATATCTCGTTACTCGACAGAACGCGTTATCAGTTATATTACATGCACCTATGGCCGGTGCCTCAGGCAGGAGGTCAGATAGGGTCGGCTTACATAACTCCGGCCGCTCCATACATTGCCATTTCAGAAGACCGAAGAACATACTTTTTGGCCGTTGCACTATACATTGCGGCATGTGTGCGAGTAATTTCCAATTATATTTGTACCATAGAAGCACCCGTCTACGAAGTATCTGTCACTGGAAAATGCGAAATAGAAATGCTGACTCGTCTATCGATATCAGCTTATCAGCAGTGCAACGTCCGTGTCACTCCATGGCATGGTCCATTCTGGAAACACCTGCCTGCTCAAGAGGGTTGGTTGTACTCACTTGCTCAACCAGAAACGGTACACATACTCTGCCCGGGACTAGTTGACACCACCGAGAAATTGAGTGGCGCAGGTGTATTTCACCTCAGTGCGAATTGCGTAGGACGGACGCGTAGCGCAACGCTGACTGGAATTAGAGCTTATGAAAGCCAGCAGCAATATTTCTACGCTCCAGAAGCCACCCTAAATGTGACCCTGATAGCACTAATACTAAAGGATCTTCCGGACGAGAGGATATTGCCGTCAGCACCAGACGAATCCAATGGGAAATCCCACTCATGGAAGTATCAACAAAATGGCGAATAACTATTCGATATCGAACAGAAGATCATGGAGATTGGGACGCACAGAAGGAACAAGCAGCAGCAGCAATACTGGACCATCATTGGATTCTCTCTCCAGGGGCTCTTCGTGCTGGTTCTCTGCGGTTATTTTTGTAAAAAGTTTATCTGGAAACGAAACTGTTGTGGATGGTTGACTCCCCGGAAGAACGACGTTGAAGCAGAGGAAACAATGCCATTACCTTGTAAACGCACAGGCCACCTTTATCGTATCCGCAACAGTGGTACAAGAGCCACCACGAAAGATTCAAGCGAACCCGAGATCAGGTTCCCACCGACAACCGTTGGCACCGGAATTCTTCCACGTCAGGAGGCTCAGGTTGATTAATCCTAAAACTATATCTCTAGTGGGACATAACACTATCTGTAAGGAAGTTATTCACGATGGGAAAGGCACGACGAACACCAAGAAACAAAAGCCGAGTATTTTAGTTAAAAGCCGGAAGTGTAAATTTTTATTATTTAACGGGTATATTTTTGATGTATATTTTTATTATATTCTTGTTAATTTTAACGATCATATGACTCGCTATTAAAGTTATTAAGCACTATTGCGTGGAAAACAAGCGGCCAAGTTCGAGAGCGTCCTCCTCGGCATTGGATTTTCACCCACAGGATTCCGCTACGACACCTCAGCATCTGACGATGTTCTCGTATGGCCGTCCTCTCGTTAATATTTTTATTATATTCTTGTTAATTTTAACGATCATATGACTCGCTATTAAAGTTATTAAGCACTATTGCGTGGAAAACAAGCGGCCAAGTTCGAGAGGGTCCTCCTCGGCATTGGATTTTCACCCACAGGATTCCGCTACGACACCTCAGCATCTGACGATGTTCTCGTATGGCCGTCCTCTCGTTAATAGTGGCTCGCTCAGGGCGACCCCTCCGTTTGGAGGGGATCAGGATCCTTCCGGTGTCCTAAAGGCAAAGGGGATAATGATAAAAAAAAGGTCTTCTGGAACTGAGTAGATACCAAACAATGAACAATGATGGGGACTTACCAGCATCACCAACAATTCAAGGAGAGGTGGCCCTTGGCAAACGACGGCAGCGTATATCCCGTGTTTTGTGATCTTTATATCCTCCACGCTCGAGTTCAGTTTTAAGACTGAGGAATCAGGGACGCGAGGCTCCCCAGGAGAAGACCCCGGGGACCGAAGGAGATAAAGTGGTACAAGGAAGGGGCATAGACGACAAAGGTTGCATCCAGCAAACATTGCAAAGGTGGCAGTCGCTAGAAAAGATACTGCCAATGCGATAGTCCTACTAGAATTATAGTCCGGGCCCTGTTAGCGTATTCATAAGCTTAAGCAGTAGCGTAAGATCTTCACTTACCGTAAGAAAATTTTTTTATATATACTGTTATGCCGTGAGCATGTTATAAAATAATCTTTAACACTTTTAATAATACTAAAATAGTAGAAACAAACTATTCTTTATTGTATCTGTGTTTCGTTAACAATGGCACAATTTTATTCTAGTTTCCTTTCTATGAGTGGACGATGCTCACTCGGAGCCTACAGTTCGACGACTGTGTCTTTGTTGCGTCTAAAATAATGAAAGCTTCTACGCCTTAGTACAATCTTTGCTGACAAAGGGTTACTTATCGTGTGGTACTAAGAATGCTAACCTAGTGAATAATTAAGTAACGCTTAGGTGCATAACACCCCCGCTGTTAGATGAAATATCCCTTTTTACAAAATTTACAATAGGGATTTTCATAGAATCAAAGTATATTATATATCATTGACGAATTCTGATATGCGAAGTCTTGACCTAGATCGAGGAACCTTTCTTTTTGGCTCTGGTTGTCTGAGGCTCATAGTTTTTCTTTGAAAGATTGGGGACACATCTAAATTTGGTGAAATGGAACTGGAATTAACATGGGCCAATGTTTCCATGGGCATTTCTGTCGCACAAGAGTTTTGATTTCGAGCATTGTTGCCATAATTAAAGAGACAATGATTATAAACAGAAGTGCAAGGCTTGAATGCCCCTAATGTCAAGCATTTAAGAAGATAAAATATTTTAAACTCATTCATTAAGTACAATATTACTAATCCGCCCAAGATATAAATGGCATACGTGATCCAACTTATTGCTTCCTCATAAAATGTTTTTGTTCTCTGATGATTTCCTATTTCTATTGCTTCTCTTGTTATTTCGTTTAATTGGGTGCCATATTTAGTTAGATCGCCTAGTTTAACATCAGGCGTTTCTATCGCGTGAAATTTTATCAAACTGAGGTTTAAATGTGGATCCTTAAAAACTTGAAAATGTTGGCTGAAGTTATACGTTATGAAAGGTGTAAAGGCCTTATTGTTTTCTACGATCCTTTCTGTTTGTGAGTGAAGTATCACATTGTTTGAATTATTGATATAATTTTAACATTACAATCTTCTTCCTTTAATTTGAACGGTTCATTGACAATTATGCTCATGCAGGTATCGTGTGCCTTGATATAATACTTTGGATAAATACTTCTACAGAATCGTTGTCCTTTATGAGCCTTACAGGTTTGTAGGAAGTGCTCATCACTCTGAGTGTATAATAATTTTTCGGCATTGGTAATGATATAATCGTGAGGAGTCGAGATATATGCCATTAAATTATCTTTTACAAGCTTGGGCGCAGGAATTACTCTATAAGCTATATAGTTTCCTACTTCTAGAATTGGTATCTTAATTACATAAACCAATCTATATCCTATAACACTTATTGCTACTTCGCTGATTTCTAAATATTCAAAATAATTTCCTTCGTGAATGGGTATGGGCATTACGTCACTACCCTTTTCATCTCTTATCAACTTTATCGAACTCGTGAGCAAATCGGGCGATAATAATTTATTGAGGATTAATTTGTCCACCTTTGGCAAGAGTCACAGATTCAATTAGTATTCTAACGTTTCTATCTAATTCCATCAAAGCTGATTCAACTTCTAGACACATTTCAGTAATCAATTCATTTTTTTGTAATTCTACTTCCTCTTGTGCCAATTTCTTCAAATTTTCGTCAATACTTTTAAAATTGTTGTCAATGTCTTTGAATTTTGCGTTATATTCGACAAACAGATTTTCGGTTTTTTGTAGACTTAGTTTCAATATGTAAGTTTGATTTTTAAATAATTCGCCAATTCTCTTATTGTCTTTATGAACGGCGTCTATTTCTGAATTATAATATGATGCATCGTCTGCGCTCATGGTCCCGAAAAGTGTTTTACTAATACTACCAACGAAATTAAATAAGCCTCGTTTACTTCTAAAAAGAGTAGGTACACCTATGGCTGAAAATAGCTTAGACTTATCTTTTCTAATAATTTCTAGTTGGTTTTGTAATCTTATAATGATATTTCGATCGTTGCATTTATTTTCACAAATAGCTTCATGGGTGGTTAATCCTTTCGATATTTCCGATTCTTCCAGTGTCAGCTCATCCATATTGATGTAGGAGACTACGTTGTAGGTCTCATGATAGAATCTTACGTCCTCCAGATATTCCATGAGGAGGTTTGGCAATGTATTGAATTCGAACTCTACGAAGTTTTTACCACTATGCCTGGGAAGATTACTCAGAAGAACTCTGAAACAAATTAACGTTAGAATATTTTAATCTATTGGCATGCACAATAATTTCTTTCTTTTTCTTTTCTATTTTGTAATTGACGTTCGAAATTTTGTCTAGCACTCTGTATCTTCAAATGGCACATTTAGGGCTTTCGTTTTTTCGTTGGCTGTGGTTTCCTTTCGCAGCCATACTAAGTCTCCAGGCCGGAATTCTTGAGGGTTTGTCAATCTGTCGTATCGTTTTTTGGTCCTTTGTTTGCTTTCTAATAGTATTTGTTTGCTTTCATCCAAAGTTTTTGTGATTTTCTTCTGTAGTTCCTCCAAATATTCAAAATATGGAATATTAGTATTTTTCTTCACTGTTGAAACATCCCTCGGGTTGGATCCAAAAACTAATTGACAAGGTGTGTGACCAGTACTTTCATGTTTAGCAGTATTATAATATAAATTGGCCAAATGAATCCTATCGTCCCAATCGTCTGAATTCTCGTTGGTAAAGTGCCGCAAATAATCCTTCAGAACTTGACGACTCCGTTTTAGGCTCCCATTACTTTGAGGATGGAAACTCGGGTTGGATCCAAAAACTAATTGACAAGGTGTGTGACCAGTACTTTCATGTTTAGCAGTATTATAATATAAATTGGCCAAATGAATCCTATCGTCCCAATCGTCTGAATTCTCGTTGGTAAAGTGCCGCAAATAATCCTTCAGAACTTGATGACTTCGTTCTAGGCTCCCATTACTTTGAGGATGGAAGCTTGTAGTCGTAATTTGCTTAATTCCCAACATCTTTTTAAAATTCTTCATGAGTTCGCTCGTAAAGTTAGTTCCTTTATCAGTTAGTATGTTGCGTGGTATACCGAAGCAACTGGCGTAATATTAAAAAAATTCATCTATAACACTGGAAGCCGTAAAATCTTTTATGGGTATTCCAACAAAATATTTAGTCAGACAGTCTTGTATTGTCAAAACATATTTATTGCGATTTTTGGTAAGAGGAAATGGGAGGATGGGGGGGGGGATGAGGAGGAATAGGAGGATGTCCATCGCGATTTTGTCATTGAATGATCCTGGAATATCTGTTATTATCATCGGCATTTTTGTTGGGTGTCGATTAGCTTTGTTTCTTTGGCAAACGGAACATCCTTTAATGTAGTTTTCCACATCTTTCCTGAGTGTTTTCCAAAAATAATTTTCTGAAATCCTGTAATATGTCTTTTTAATTCCGCGATGTCCTCCTAGCAAACTGTCATGGTTTTCCTTCAAAATCTTCTCAATGTCTTCGCGTTGGGGTATTATTCTTCTTTTGTCATGCAGATATACTGTAGTGTTCCCATGACAGAATTGTTCGCGCCATATCTTCTCTATGGCTTTTCTGGGAAGCCCCGTTAGTCGAGCACATCCGTCGTGGTCAACGTGAAGTTCCTTGAATTCTTCAGCTATCGCTAGATACCTCAGTTCTACGATCTTCTCAACCAGACTTTCGCTGGTTACGTCTGGATTAATTCCCACAGTGATATGATATTCTTGGTTCTCATTCTCAGAGTGAACCTCAATCAATTGTGAATTCTCCTCCCCAATGAACGATACGTCCACACTACCCTCAGGTATCGGGGAATTTGTCAGAAAAAGTTGTTCTCTCAATTTCACAAGTTTAACGGGTTCTTCTGGTTCCGTTTCTTGTATTTCGTCTCTTTCTGTTCGTTGTTCTATTTCTTCTTCTATCTCTATCATATCGTCTGCATTCATTCGACGAGTTATTAGAACAGGGTTCCTGGATAGAGCATCAGCGTTCGTATTGAAACTACGTTTCTTGTAATCTTCTAATGTTATCCATCTCGCTAGTCGCGAATGAGGATCTTTGTGGTTCATCAACCAAATCAGTGGACGATGGTCAGTTACAATCTTGAACTTGCGACCATACAGGTATGGGCGAAAATGCTTCACACACCATACTATTGCGAGCAGTTCCTTTTCAACAGTCGAATAATTTTGTTCTGCTTTATTTAAAGCTCGACCTGTATATGAGATCGGGTGTTCTCTTCCATTCTTTTCTTGTGATAATATTCCGCCCAAAGCTATTCCAGACGCGTCAGTGGTCAACGTGAATTCTCGTGAAAAATCAGGATAAGCCAGAATTGGTTCCTTGCAAAGTTCTTCTTTAAGTATAGCAAAGGCTTTTTCTTGTTCGGCCCCCCAAACAAATGCAACATCCTTCTGTAATAATCGAGTTAAGGCTTTCGTTTTCTTACTGTGATCCTGTATAAACTTGCGATAATATCCTGTCAGTCCTAGGAATTGTTTAATATTTTTAGCATCTTTTGGCTTTGGGAATTCCATAACAGTCTTGTTCGGCCCCCCAAACAAATGCAACATCCTTCTGTAATAATCGAGTTAAGGCTTTCGTTTTCTTACTGTGATCCTGTATAAACTTGCGATAATATCCTGTCAGTCCTAGGAATTGTTTAAT
>NW_014332963.1:13922-15707 GCF_000341935.2 Cephus cinctus | reverse complement strand
CATTTAATCGTCGAAAATCTATGACTATTCTCCACTTTTGTTTTCCGGATGCATGTCGTTTTTTTGGAACTACCCACAACAGTGAATTATATGGAGAGTTTGATTCTTGAATAATTCCTTTTTCCTGCATTTCTTGAATCTGTCGTAAGATTTCCTCGTGTTGAGCGGGCGGATAACGGTATTGTTTAACGTTAACTGGCGTTTCATCGGTTGTTTCGATCGCATGTTCTGTTAATTTAGTACATGGCAGTGGGTCACCGGGTAAATGGAAAACATCTTGAAATGAGTCGATAATTTCCCAAAGTTCGTTTTTATCCTTTTGGTTGAGAATGTGACTTGTAAGCATATTATTTTTCAATAAATTACTTCTTTCCGTGGAATAATTACATTCAAATTTTAACATTTCTAATTTTGGAGATTTTCGATTGAAAATGATTGTCCGTTGTTTTGCTAGAATTATCGCGTCTTCTTTTTCTAAAAAAGGACGTCTTGCAATACCGTCTTTTTCCAGAGGAAAATTATTAGGAACAACAAGGAATATATGTTCAATGTCATCGATAACAATTTTGCATTCTTGTGTACAAATTGTTGGAGTTTCGTTAATGCCGGTGATTTGTGCCAGGGTTTTTCTAACGGGTAAGCCTGCCGTACAATTTAATTTGAGGACATTTACTGCTGCTCCTGTGTCTGCCAAGAGCAAATGAGAGCGTTCTCCGAAGGTGCTTCCGACTCTGATGGTGAAGCTTGCTCCGGGGTTTCGGCGGTTTTTTGACATTCTGTATATCTTATCTCATTCGGCGGGGCGTTTGGGTAACGTCGTGATGGAAAATTTGGATTCACCTGTCTGTTCGGGCAATTTCTGATAAAATGTTCTGTACTGCCACATCCGTGACAGGTAAATTGATTTTTGCTAGTGGACGTATTGTTTTGTCGGTTTGGTTTGTAAACCTTTGAACTCGCGTTTTGCGTACTACCGAATTTCGGTGCAGGTTTTGAGGTGTCAAACAAAGGTTTTTTTATAGACAATTCTCGACGTTGTTTCTTCCTTTTCGGTTTCTAGTGCTAAATTTTGCGCTTCGCGGACCGTTGCTGGTTTTCCTGCCTTAACAAATAATTTGATACTTGGACGCAGGCCTCGGACATACTGTACTAAACCTTGTCTTTCTTCGTTGATTAGGCTAATCGTACGGTGATTTGAGTCGAATTCCGGATTACTGTTGATTGCCCTTTTTACATTCAGATGCGTCTCATTAAACCTTTTACTATACGATACTACTTTATCATTACTTTGTTGACATTGACTTCTTTCGAGAGTAGCTACATCAAAGGACTTAATTTCGCCGAAATTGTTGCGGAGCGCTTGAAATAAGTCGTCCGGCGATCTAATGTCGTGTCCATCAATCATTTTCCTTGCTCGTTTAATAATTTTTTTTGAAATAACTAAGCGAATAAATGTTTTTCTTAGATCTTCTGAGATTTCATCTAAAACCGTTTTTGTTTCGAAAATGAATGTCTCTACTGAGATATTATTGCCTTCAAATTCCGTTATTAATTCAAGATGTGATTTTAAATTCTTCATAGCAAATGATATTGTATTATCTTTTCTCTCTGATGTGGAATCATCGTTTCCCGCTGACGGGTTAAAATTCTCGTTTCGCGTTGCATGTCTACCGGGTGACGCGCATATATCTTCCATTCTTATGGTCAATGTTTCTATTTGTTCTTGTAAAGCCGCAATATGACTTGTTAGAGTTTCGAGAATTTGACGGTCCGCCATTGTATTAA
>NW_014332963.1:0-13788 GCF_000341935.2 Cephus cinctus | reverse complement strand
AGTCGTCAGAAAGTATAATTTCTTTTACTTGTCTGTATTCTGTGAATTCTCGGCGGTTCATAAGTAAATAATTTCTTTTAGTTTTGTGTTACTTACAGTAACGTTATTATCTTCATTTTCTGGTGCACTCGGCTTCCGTACTGGCTTGAGATCCTTTCTGCTGCCACCAAAATTTCTTATTATGCCGTGAGGATGTTATAAAATAATCTTTGACACTTTTAATAATAGCACTTTTAATAAAATAGCAGAAACAAACTATTCTTTATTGTATCTCTGTTTCGTTAACAATGGCATAATTTTATTCTAGTTTCCTTTCTATGAGTGGACGATGCTCACTCGGAGCCTACAGTTCGACGACTGACTCTTTGTCGCGTCTAAAATAATGAAAGCTTCTACGCCTTAGTACAATCTTTGCTGACAAAGAGTTACTTATCGTGTGCTACTTAGAATGCTAACCTAGTAAATAATTAAGTAACGCTTAGGTGCATAACAATACACTTGTCAAAATCTTTACCATGCGTGGCCCTAGAGCATCGAGGCGTCGTCGGATTGCTTGCCAAAGGCGATTGAATCGACGAGGGCGTCGATACTTAAGGGGGGGATGCTGTCACGTGCCGTGCCTTTTTGAACTTGGATCTCACACACACAGATACGCAACAAAGAAACCACGCGATCTCGGAGATGCCGACTCCAGCAATATGTGAGGAAGCTAGCTTCCGGTCTTATCGCACCAAGAACGTTCCGAAACGTGTGAACTGAAAATTTCAGGATTCACGCGAGCGGATAAAACCGCTGAATTAGTAAGATTTGCCCCTACCTGTCCACCTACTTTCAGCAGAAAGTAGGATGGAGTAGGGAAGGCAAATTAGTCTCCAGATACACACCAGAGCGCATAGTTCGTGTTGGAATAGCTCCTCACAAATTGCATCGCGCGGCGGCTATCATTCTCACGGGAGTTCCGCGTACTGTTATCTATAGACGTTTGTAAGTCGATTAAGACGTATCGAGCCCTACGAGTTGCACGCGTAGCGTATTAGTCAATGTGAGCTTAGATGTTAGTATTCTAATTTTGCCACGAACAATATTGTCGTGTAGTTTAGGTGATCACCAAAGTGAAGGATCTCGAGTCGTGTGAAGAAGAATTGCGAACACCAAGGCAGCGTTGACATCCAGTGTTGCATGCCGAATGAACTTATGAGAGTAAGTACGTAAGAGCGAGTGTGGGCACGGCCTTATAAGATCTTTATAAACCTAGCTGTAAGACCATCTAGCACTTTCTTTATTTTCTATTTTAATAACTAGCACTTAAGCAAAATTGGGTTGTAACAATATATTCTAATTATTTCATTGGGATTACTGCATCTTTGATTTAAATAGACCATACACCAATTCCTCCACCTAACGGCAATCCAAAGCACCGGGCCTGTATAGGACGGCAGTCAAGAACTTACCCAGAACAAAAATAAATAAATATAAACTTCCACGCGTAGCGTGGGAGATTAACTTTGTTAGACGTGTGATAACGCCCTGCACGTCACAGTACTATTTTGCCCAAAGACTAACTAAATATTCGGTTCCACAAATCAAGATTTAGTCCAACAAGCAGAATATCGGGTCACTTGATCCACAGCTTTGTTCAATCCAACGACGTCTCGCTGCAATCATCGTAATATTTTCTCGAATCAACAAAGGAAATTCTGCACTGAACTAAATTTAAAGTTGTCCGGAGTAATCTATGGTTGCTGGAACTGTTTAAGCAACCATAGGTTACTTCAGAGTAATCTTGGGTGGCTTTAACTATTAGAGCAACCAATGATTACTCCGAACAACTTCAAGTCCAGTTTAGTGCAGAATTTCATATGCTGATACCATTGAACTGCGCATCGATTTGCGTCAAAGAGGTATAAGGTTGTTTCAAAAGGTATAAGGTTGTTTAAAAAACAATCCGAGTTCGTTTGACGTGAGGTTTGTATTATATAAAATAAGAATCTTTACTTCACTCAGTGTGATAATGGACGTTTTACGCACTCGTATCGTGATGTACTATTATACACTCCTGAGAAACATACGCGAAATATTTTCAACCACTTCCACAATCTCTTTTTCTATATTGAAATAACACGTGAAACATAACCGAAAAAAACCTATTTTGGTCTGCAGGTAAAAAAATTAAAAACCTGTATATATTGTGACGTACGCCGGCCAACGGCGTAGCCGACAAATAATCTACGGCCACTCCCAACGTGCCGATACCCGGAAAGCTATCCGAGATCCGAACTAGATCGGATTGTTGGGCGCCAGGTGCGGCTTTCCCGCACCACGCTCCTTCTATGGCCGCTTCCACGCGATCTCCCGGCTGCTCAGCCTCAGCTAGCTGAAATGATAGAGGGGAACGTAGGGGCGACGAGATTCGAACAGTTCGGGGTACGCCAATAAAAAATGCCGGTCGAAGTTTTAATGCCCGTTTATTTAGAACAGAGAAAAGAAATAGATCTAGTACAGATCCGCGTGTAACGTAACTTCTGACGGCGAGCGCGGCCCTTCGTAAGGGCCGCAGGGTTAACCGTTCCCCACCGTCCCTAGCTTGCCCTATCACGAGGCGCGTCTCCCTATCACGCGGTCGCGATCTCTCCAAGCTCGGTGGGCGAACCTGTTCCCTAGCGGAGATCTTTGCAGGTCAGCGTCCCGAACGCCTGGACCACCGATCTCCGCCCGGGACACGTGAATGTGGGTATCCCGGCCCTTCTTCGAGGGGACTTCGTGTAGAAAGAAGGGCCGCTCTCGGCGGTACTTACCGGTGTAGCGGCTTATTCCTAATATCCAAAAAAAAACGAGAAATCCAAAGGGGCCGGTTCGGTGTGGGAGGTCCTCAGCTTCCGCTGGCGATCCCTTCGCGCTTCCGTCCTTCTCGCACCTCCTCGTTCCCGCACTCCGTCACCCTTCACACTTTTCTCCCTCGATCAAAACCAAATCGGATCCAAAACACCAGCCGCGTCGTTCACCAGGAGTCCACAAAACCAGCCGAGTCGTCACCAAAAAAAACCAAGATTCACCTCACTATCCCCGCAATCGTCCGTTCTCAATTTGCCACGTGTGACACGGTCGAGTACCGGAAAGAGATTAAATTCGGCCAATCCGAAGATTGCCGATCTCTATTGTTGTCGGTTTGCCGAATTTAGCCGAAGGAATTCCCGCCTCACGGGAATTCCTGGGCCCCCCTCGTCACCCCTCGTCCAGCGGGTGGATCAAAACAAAAACACCCCCCTCCCGCGATACCTTGCCGTTCGAGCCGCTCGTCGGGACGATCAGGTGTCCAGCGGACGGTTAGCGGGAAGCGGGCGGTCGTTGGCATCATCGGCGTAGGGTATTATCCCTCGTGCCTCGCCTTCCGATCCGCCCCGCCGCCACCGCAGCTGAACCCCCTCCCATCCCGATCGCGCGACCCTTCGACGCGGACCCGCGAGTTATATCCCTTAATGTAACGTGGCGCACCCAAGCCAGGCGTCTGATGCCACGTTACAATATATTGTAACCTTATTCGCACGATACGGTTCTCCGGATTGTGCCAAAAAGGCGGGTTCGAGCCAGAATCGACTGTTTAGGAATTTAGGAAAAATATCAGGCGGAACAAATGAAAGTGAGATTTTGTTTTACAAATTAGAAAAGAAAATATATTATCCTACTACGGAATACAATGAATTTTAGTGCAGGTCCAGCCTAGAGAATGCTGAATGTTAGTAAGCGAAGAATAGATATAAACGTAAGCGGACAGTAAGAATGATTATAAATGATATATACAACAGTTTAGTAATCGGACAGTCAAATGTATCAATACGGTTGTTACACGCAGTTTACCTATACGATATTTCTGACGGGAACGGAAATCGTAGGTAAACTTCTAGTCTCGTATTTAACGTATATTGGCTCTTATTTTTGATTGTATCAATGAAATGTAGAATCGTGTCTAAAAGCAGCCTCCGACCAGCGGAACTTGATTACAGAGTTGACTCGTTAAAATATAATCGTCGTGCTGTTGAGCAGTTTTCCACAAGGGAACTCGTGATCACAGGTAGACGTAGTCCTATCTAAAAACAACGTTGCTATCTTGGCTAGGTGAGAAGTCTCATTCGCAAAGTAGCTAGTTGTGCAAGTGTTTGAATGCAGTTAGGATGGCATGTATAGCGGAAACGGCAAAATGATCAAGTGTATCAAAGTGACGGCCCAACTGAAATGCAGAGATTGATTCTATCTGGCAGAGGAGACGGTTTGCTCCCTACCCGAGACGGTTTGCTTGATACAAGAGTAGAAGTACCTGTAGATATGATGGTCAAGTGGGACGGTTTGCCCGCTTGCCCGAGACGGTTTGCTCGTTTACTATACTAAAAGTAACTTAGCTAGCTCAGGTGATAGTATGCTCGAGTCGCGAAACGTCGCCGTTTATATACCCATCAACGGTAGGCCAGGGAGCCTGAGAGGTGCGGAAGAATTGAGCGTCGCGATGCCTACGAATTGTTATTACTTGATATTTAAGGTTGTTCGGGTTAGCGGGATCTTATTATTACCGCGATGCGAATATCCTCGGATGTATACGTTACAATATATATATTATATATGATTGCTCTTATTGCAACAGAAGTTTAACTTATATTTAAGATCACAATACATATGAATGTACACAACACGTATATGAAAAAGCAATCTGAATCTCATAGAAATTACTTAACAATGAGTTCCACAATTACTATACTAGAATAACACAGTTGCCTTTGGCTTACACTCATAATTGTTCGACTGAAAAATAAACTTACAAAATATGACTATAATATTCGATACGACTCTTGTCGTTTTTGTACTCAATCAGTATCTTGAACCTAGGTTTTTTCACAAATAAAATAGTTGCGGGTAATGCAAAGTAATGTATTAAACTTTGATAATATATATGGATAAAGTAATGTATTTTAACTCTTGTTCAATCCCAGTGGAAACATAGCCAATGATTGAGCCCAAATTCACTCAATACTAATTGATACACTAATACAGTATGTACTGTAACGTAATTTTCTTTAACTTGACCCGACACCGACATACGGGAACGACTATCTTCGAGAACCAACCTACGTTACCTTCGGCTGTCCACCCGTCGTTCGTGCATCCGCAAGCCAGGCGGGCGCCAGTCAATTCTTTTTTCACCGGGAACTGACGAGCCGGTATAAACTGGGAGTTGGGATGGAACAGGCCCAACTCCACTAAGAACGAGAGCTCTGACGGAACCTATCAGATGAGGCGATAACTTAACGGATCCTGACAATTTTTGGGGACGCGTAAAATCGAGAAATGCAACCGTAGGTGCTGATCTTTGGGGTCGCGTAAAATCAGCAAACGCAACTGGATACACGAACGGGAGCGGACGGTTACGGAAATGCACGGCCGCTCAGGCTGCTAGGTTTGAGGTAGAGAGGGTCGGAGTAAGAGTCCGGCAAATAGTGCGAGAGACAGAGAGCGACGAGCCGAGAACGTATTAGAACGAATCTTAATTATCTATCGAGATCCCTTCACCAATTAATAAATTGGGAATCCTCACCGGAGCTGGTGCAGCTAATCCGTGGAGGCCGCGAACTGTATCGAAAGGACACTGGTGAGCACTGCACTAAGGCACAGCACCACACCTCCGTAACACTCACAGGAATTCATAGAATTCCTGGATATCGCGAGAACAACGCGAGAACTGTACGAATCGAGAACTTGCTATACCGTAGCGAAACACGGCAAGAAAAACTATCAACCGATAGCACGGGAGCACGAGCCAGCCCGTGACACCTCGGTCGGTGCCCCGAGACAGACTGCCTTAACAATAGCCAAATCCGAGAACTAAACATTCTGATTGGTCGAGAGCCTTTGAACCGATAACTCTTCTATCTCCTTCGAGTCGTCCCTTTAAACCAAATCGAGAGCGTTCGGTAGCGAATCGGTACGTGATTTTTGGAGATCCTCCACGGCCGCTTCCCCAGGGCATCGGGCGACAGCTGGGCACCACCTCCTTATTCGGGCAGGAGGTTCCTCTCATGCCCTTAACCATGTCAAAACTTCCTCCGCCCGCTCTACAGCCCTTTGCCCATCTCCAGCGGGGCGCCGGTATCTCACCCGGGCTTCTGCCGGTCCGTGGAAACGTCTCCGTCGGGTACTCTCCTCTGCCGGGCAACTCGGTGCGTCGAGACTATCTCCCCACGGCAGATTCGAGCACCTCGACCTCAACTGAACAATGACAAAATCTTACGAGAGCCTTGACATAACTGTACGGATCAACACGAGAGCGTAGCTTCTGAGCAGGGTGGCGACCCGAAGAGAACCAGAGAACGTCATCTGTATCGGTAACCGGAGCCGCCTTGGGACTGTGATTCGAAAAATCACGTCACAATTTCTACTTATGAAATGTAGTAAACTATTACAATTAAAATAGTTGTTCGACTGAAAAACTCAATTAGGACTTGCAAAATATGACTATAATATTCGATACGACTTTTGTCGTTTTTGTACTCAAGCAATACTCTGTACTTTGTGTACTTTCACAAATAAAAGAGCCACAAGTGAATATGTTATATATATAATATGAATATATATAAAGTTGGAATTATGAGATCAACTCATGTTAATGAACACTAAAAAACACTAAACAACACTAAAACTGAAGTATAATAAAACATAATTTGGTTGTATCAAGTCGCCAATAAAATGTCTGCACATATTCGGTTATACTTATATGTATACTGTGACGTGATTTTCTCCCTCAAACCGCCTCGTAGCAAGACGATCCGATCGCACCACAAATGTGAGGGACGAGACTCTAAAGTTTTCCCGGGAAAACGCAAGGAGGAAATCTGTACAATAAGGAAAGCCAAATGGGCGCCAGACGCAGCGTTGCGTCACGTAACACACAAAACTCCCGAGAAAAATTTAGAGGACTCCGGCTAGTAGGAAAGAAACGGAAAGGTATGGTAGAGGGGCGTGGAACGCACAGATGGTAAAGAATGAAGATTGAGAAACCGCAAGATATTCAGTTACAAATAACAAGGGGGGCCCTTTTATTGGGACTCATTAAATCAACAATTAACAAATCAAATAACCAATTGCGAATATAAATAATTAGTAGTACGATATCGCGCGAGACGAGGTCCTATACGGGACACGCGAACAAAATATGATAAGAACAAGTCTACACGATAGCTAAAAGGTCCTTGCGGGACACGTGAAACAAAGAGAAATAATTCGGCCTATGATACACTCTAATCCCGTGACCTACAGGTCTCGAGGCAACGATGTGCTCTCACGATACGGTTCGTCGTTCGAAGAGAAACGTAGGAATTCCGCTATTCGCGGCCGTGAATTCACGATACGTTGTGCACGATTCACGCAACGAGCGAGCTAGACAGACGAACGAATGGTAGGCGGAGTATGGTTCCCGCAGATATTGTTAATTAGAACTTTCGAGTACCAGTATCACGCGAGTAGGAAGGTTACACACAGAATCGTATAGAGTAGAAAGCGTAAGAGGCTACACCACATAGAAAAAGTAATATCCAAAAGAAACAGGTTCAAGATAATGTCGCCAAATAATTAATCAGAGGTTAAATTTCATGAACGTACGGGAAGCCGTTCATGGGTTCATACGATTACGATCCAGGGTCACCGAGAACGTTGCTAATAAACACACTTAATAAGAGATAATATGTAAAAGTTCACGCTAAGACACGGAATCTTTTCCTCTGGCGAAACGCGACCTCCTCCTCCGTCGAAACCGGGAGGATAATTACGAAACTAGAAAGGGACTAAGGCCCACTACGCACAGAGTAATAAAGATTTCGTCCTTTTGGGCGTCGAGACGCTTACCGTGAACGATACAAGTTCTGGAACCAACGATACGTTCTTCTTTTGTGACTTTCTCACTTAAGCGAAACCACGGGCCAAGACTGCTGTCGTCGCAAGAATGACGCTCGAGGGTTCGTCGTCTTACCGGTCGGGGCTAGCTCCCTCACGGTAAGTCTAGTTGGGCCCAATGGGTCAATCGCCTACGCGGATTAACTCAGCCAATCAGGGCTTACGCGCAAATATTCAAAACATGCCTATGAACTAATTCGATAATTATAGAATACTACAAAACTAATTCGTTAACTACCCGACGCGAGATGCTCCATAATAGAGTAGAGATTTAACCAGAGCCTCCAACGGATCGTATAACTACGATACTGGGAAGGATGGTACGCAAATTCTATGTTCCTTTAAAGTCTACGCGCGATACAAGGGCGTACGTCGCCTTTTCGCGAGACTCGGAACGTGCGGACGCTCGACGGGGCTACTTGCCGTGTCTTCTTGGCGTCCAGGTACTGACGGGTAGATGCTGCAGTCCGGTCCTGGGTTAACGGGACGTTGCAGTGGCGGAGGTCGCGATCCCTCGGCCTAGGGTAGCTCGACGGGGCTTCTTGCCGTGTCTTCTTGGCGTCCAGGTAGTGACGGGTAGATGCTGCAGTCCGGTCCTGGGTTGACGGGACGTTGCAGTGGCGGAGGTCGCGATCCCTCGGCCTAGGGTAGCTCCCTGAGCTCCCTCTTCGATACGAGTGCCTTTAGCTGGGCACCGGTATCGGGACTGACGAGACGTGATATAGTCCATGGCGATGTTCTCTGCACCTTGGCTCCCTACTTTCTTCGAGACCGGGCGTGACGGGGTGGAGGCGCCTGCTGACGTTTGCGTTCTTTCACGCTTCCTGGCGTAACCTTCGGCTGCTTTCCTCCGACGATACTAGAGAGGATGACTTCTCTCTGCTGGTTGCTTCCTCGGTGTTAAGTTGGCTCGACGTATCGCATGAAAGTTATTGTATACCAAAAACAATTAGTCTAATCTCATTATATTTATTAATCGGGACCCTGGAGTTCTTGGCCGGTACAGTCGGATATTATCTCTCCCGAGGGACGGTACTGCGTCCCATGATCAAGAGCACGCGGGTACCACATGGAGACTTTTGTGGCGTTAAAAATTAACGTCACAATACATATATAGGAATACTCGCTCCAAGTTGCCTTATTCTTCACTTAAACAGATGATATATAATATTTTTCATCGGTCATGACATGCATGCTATAAGGTTGATATGTGATTAATTGCTGTTGTGATATGAATCCCCAGTTTTGTGTTTCGGTTACTTGAAATGCGTATACATAGTCTACAAGACCCAAGTCTACCAATTGTATAAACAAAAAAATGCACTTGACGCTTCGCATCGATGAGCATATATCGAATCTTGCTAAATATTGGTTCATAATTGGCATCGTCTATCATCACAATCATGCCTGGTCTATACTTGGTACCATTAACCTCTGCCCAGGTTGCGGTCATACATTTGCGATCAAAATCACTCGGAAGAGCAGCCTCAAAATTATCAAACTCATCATTACTTATCGAATCTGTTTGGAGTATAACGCTCCAAGACATACGCTCGTCATATCCTTTATCATTGAGAAACCTGTAGGCCATTTGAAGTTGATGTTTTAAAGCTAATGTGTAAGCAGGATTAACACGCGAGGTTATGACTTTAGAATTTTTTTTCAAATCTTGATGTGTTCCTTCGTAACGTATGGTTGAAATATTGGGTTGGCAAATAAGTTCGTTCGGTTTTTAAAGTGTAATGAAATACAATTTATTGAAAAGAAAAAATAACTTCTAATCAATTACATATTGACCATTATTATCTATCACCCCTTGCCATCGTGTTACCAACTGCAATATGCCGCGTTCGTAAAACATCTGAGGCTTATCAACGAAAAATCTATCCAGGTGATTTTTTTCAGGTGATTCTCTCCTTATCACTGAAGGTTTTCCCGTTCAGAGAATTTTGCATCAATTGGAATAAGTGATAATCGGAGGGTGCCAGGTCCGGTGAATACGGACGATGAGGCAAAACATCCCAGCCAAGACTTAACAATTTCTTCTGTTAACGACGTATGGGGTCTGGCGTTGTCGTGGTGAAAGACAATTCCTTTCCGATTTGCCAATTCTGGACGTTTTCTGCGTATTGCTTCGTCCAGTTTCGTTAACAGCGAGCCATATACAGTTGAATCAATCGTCCTGCATGCCAGTAACAGTTCGTAGTGGATAACACTTTTATAAACCCACCACGCAGAGAGCATGACCTTTTGTGGATGCAATTCCGCCTTCGAGGTTGTTTGAGGCGGCTTGTTGCTCGGCCCCCAGGATCTTTTGCGCACTACGTGATTGCAGACGATCCATTTTTCATCTCCCGTAACCATCCGCTTCAAAAATGAGTCATTTTCTTGGCGTTTTCTTAGCGAATCGCAAATGGATATGCGACTAGTCAAGTTGGTCTCGGTCAACTGCTGCGGCACCCAAACATTGAGCCGAGAAACGTATCCCAGCAAATGCAAATGGTTTTCCACGCTGGTATGGGATATACTAAGTGCTGTGGCATCTCCCGCACTGAATAGGATGGATTGTGATCGACGAAGTCTTTTACAATACTTGAATCAATCTCGGTCGGGCGACCAGAGCGAGGTACATCAGTAATGTCGAAATTTCCAGAACGGAATTTCGCAAACCACTTTTGGCACACACGTTCTGTTAAGGTATCTTTCTCATAGACGCTGCATATCTTTTTATGAGCTTCAGCAGCTCGTTTACCTTTTTTGAAATAATAAAGCAAAATATGACGATAATGCAACTTATCTTCTTCCATTTTTACAGCTACGTAGAGCACACAGAACTTACGTTAGCGAAACATACACTCACAGAAAACTTATGTGGAACATAGACTTTCAGCTGCGCAATAGAATTGCGCAATACCACCAAGAACGACAGGAGTGACTAGGAGTGAATCACCACCGTAACATAAACCGAACGAACTTATTTGCCAAACAAATATTTTTCAATGGACCGAGCTCTTGCATAAGACGTGGATAGTGATTTAAAAAATGGTGTTTCGGTTTGAGATTTTCTTGGAAAAGTTCCATGTATAATTCATAATGTTCAGCTATCAGAGTTCGAAATAACTGACAACCTTCAAATGTAACTGATGGAGCCATTATTATGCTGTATATTTCCCGGAGTATAACGTACAGCTGCCATGTTATATTAGCTGGTGGAACAAGATTAACACACTCTCTCCTACATCTTACTGTAACGGCTACATGTATTTTAACCCATTGTTTTATTATATTTAGTTAAACTATACCTTTTTCTCTTAATTTCGAGACCTGAACCTATTAGCTCCTCAATCCTGATAAACCCTTTACCAGTAGCTTCAACTAAACTCCCGTAGAACGAGTGAGTTTACCAAATCAATATATTTAGTACCTGCTTGTGATCCTCATCTTAACCGTCGACCAAGTGACATAAACGCAAATAGGCGTGCTTTAGCACCTTAAAGTGGCAAGAACCCAATACCTTTTACGTGATCTTTGATCTCAACACCTATGCTAGCTCCCTGATGCTCACGCATACGGTCGCTCACGCATAGGACGTAACACAAGATCACCTATAATTAAACCCAAATATTGCACTAAACAAGACATTTCAGATGCTGACAGTATCAGACATCTTGATTTTAAGGCATCTCTCTTTATTGGAGGTGGAATGTTCTTAGTATTACTGGTATTGAAATCAAAGAGCCGAATCTTTTCATTAAGGGTTTCGAGAGAAAACACTCTGTCTACGTGTACCAATCTATTTAGAACCTTTGCAATACCATATCTGAATATGCCTTCTTCTAAATCATATAAGGTGTCAACGATAGAATTTCGTATAGCGTGAAAATTTGTGATTTTATTGAAAACACATTCTTCCCTAATACCTCTAGAACCATCAGACACGTCTACGTTGTAATTTTTGGTAGTACGTAACATTTTAACATTCTCTGCCACTTGATGATGTAGTGTTCCCTTATCAATTAAACAAATTTGACAACAATATTGGGAATTGAAGCTAGTTGTTCTGCTAGAAGCTATTTCTCTGCCAAGAGAAATGTTGGCGTAAAGTTTAGTAACAAAAGAACCAATGGCTTTAGAAATTATATGCGAAAATTCTGATACGGAAGTACAAGGCTCAACAAGATCTGATATTAATACAAGTTCAGCATCAATGCTACAATTTGATGGTTCTCTAATGTTTAAATTTAATTCAGCACCGGATATCGTGTCCGATTCCACACAGATATTTTCTGTATTATTATTGCATTGAGTAGTGGAACTTGTAGTGGAAAAAAAATTACATAAAGAGCTCCCATTATTGGAATGCTTCTGGATCAAATGTTTTTTGTACGCGTAGATGTTGTTAAAGCTTCGTAAACAATGTGTTAGCGGGCAACACAAGGTTGAATTTTGTTGTGTACCATGGTTTAACTTGAAGTGTCCGATGAAAAAGTTGATTGATGAAAAGTGATTGGTGCAAAGCGGACATGGATACATATTGGCGAATCGGGAACTATTGAATACTTATTATAGGACTTCTACTACTCAGTATGCTTCGAATCAGGTGGGATAGAAATCAGAAAGATAGAAATTAATAGATAAATCAGGAGGATAAAGCAAAGTTATATCCAATGTAGGGTATACGTATAAATATGACTTTTCCGAAATCACAGGAAAAGTGGTTATGAATTGATATTAGCGGCAGTGGCAGCCTGGTTAAATTATCAAATGAACACATTGCGTTTCAGCACACTGTTAAAAATGTTGGTAAATTTACTATACATAATTCCATGGAATTTACGAAATAGGTATATGAAATTCATATTAATATACTTTTATCGTAAATTCGAGAATATTATACGAAATGTATGACATCACAGTTTGAAAATTAAAATACGTGTATATGTATTATTCGACCACTAAAGTAATTGTGCATGAAAATAAATATACAGTTTCGTAAATTCTATGTACGAATTGGAATCTAATATTTACGTGTATTTTAAACGTGTCGATCAGGTTCTTTAAATTCCAATCACTGGATTTGAAAAATAAAGCAATAGCGTATCTCTCTCAGGGAGCGAAAATTCTGAGGGAATTTAATATCCCAGAGCGTATTAAATTCGCAAACTTGGTATATGAACCAGAAAATAACCCACACAACACACTATATTTCGAAAACATTACAACAATATTTCCAATATTTCACTGCGACAGCAATGTTGTTGATGTCTTTATGTCAAATATTGCACAATATTTCAGGGCAATATAATAAATAAAACTTTCTGATATATTGCTGAAATCATAGACAGTTTTTATAGGTGGCAGAAATATTTTAGAACAGTACCTATAAAATGATTATTTTTTATTATTTAAAAAATATTTAGCAAATATTCATTCGAACATTTTTTTTCCATATTAAAAGCAATTGCTTTTTAATACTTTTGTAACATTTGAAATGATTCCATATCATTTTTTTTCAAATATTTTAAAAGGTTATGATAACATTTTTTAAATAAAGTGCTGCTAATAAAAAAAATGATTCCTGAAACGTATTAAAATATTCGGACAAAACTATGCAATATGCAGGATACATATGTTATAAATAATTAATATTGTGAACTAATATTTTACAAATATTGACCAGCAATATTATATTATGTTTGCAACGTCCTTTGCGTGTTTGCGAGCGCATTGCAAGTATTCGGGAATATTCATGAAATATTACACTAATATTGCAATACATTTCAACAATATGCAAATTCTGTCTGAGTTATACACTGTTAAAAAAGTTAAAAAATTTACAACACAAAAGATGAAACT
>NW_014332962.1:1335-4694 GCF_000341935.2 Cephus cinctus | reverse complement strand
CACACTTCATTGGAGCCGACAGGGTGAGAACGACTGCGTACCATCCGGCGTCCAACGGTCTAGTAGAAAGATGGCATCGCTCACTGAAAGCTGCTATAATGTGCCATGAAACAGACTCATGGGTCGACACACTACCAATGGTGTTACTGGGACTTCGCACGAGCATAAAAGAAGACATCAAAACTTCTGCAGCGGAACTAGTATACGGAACTCATCTCCGAATCCCTGGAGAGTTTTTCGTGGACTCGAAGACAACCGATGAACATCCCATCTACTCTGAAAAGCTTCGTCGCTACACTCGAGCCATTCGCCCAGGACCCACGGCACACCATTCTAAGAAAAAGGCATTCACCCACAAAACATTGCATTCCTGCAGCCACGTATTCCTGCGCATGGATCACTGTAAGAAGGCGCTGGAACAACCATATGAAGGGCCTTTTGCAGTGGTGGATAGAATTTCCGATTCCGTCTTCGTCATACTAGTAAATGGAAAAAAAGAAATCTGAGAGAACGAGTGAACTTTCTCGATAAAATAATTCCGAATTCAATTGAAAAATCCCATCGTCGAAATTTCAATGAATAAATTCTTATTAAAGAATTCGCATTAGTTCGAATTTTCGCCGATAAGGGGGCAGCACCTCCTGGGCATGATATGTGGCGCCATCTCTGAGAGAACGAGTGAACTTTCTCGATAAAATAATTCCGAATTCAATTGAAAAATCCCATCGTCGAAATTTCAATGAATAAATTCTTATTAAAGAATTCGCATTAGTTCGAATTTTCGCCGATAAGGGGGCAGCACCTCCTGGGTGTAGAGAGCGAACAGCAGACGGTACTTACCGACCGGACTAGGGCAAGCACTGCCATACTTACCGGCCGTCGCTAGCAGGAAGCCGACGGCAGCGCTACGGCTAGCGTAGAGATAGTCTTCCAGAGCGTTCCATGGCGTCCACATCAATTAGTATACCATGTACCTGAAACAAAGGAAATAAAAGCTTACGTGTGTGAAACTTACCTGAGTGTAATATATTCCTCGTGAGTAGATAAAAATATAAACGACCTGTGTACGCGTCCGCTACATGGGCATGATATGTGGCGCCATCTCTGAGAGAACGAGTGAACTTTCTCGATAAAATAATTCCGAATTCAATTGAAAAATCCCATCGTCGAAATTTCAATGAATAAATTCTTATTAAAGAATTCGCATTAGTTCGAATTTTCGCCGATAAGGGGGCAGCACCTCCTGGGCATGATATGTGGCGCCATCTCTGAGAGAACGAGTGAACTTTCTCGATAAAATAATTCCGAATTCAATTGAAAAATCCCATCGTCGAAATTTCAATGAATAAATTCTTATTAAAGAATTCGCATTAGTTCGAATTTTCGCCGATAAGGGGGCAGCACCTCCTGGGCATGATATGTGGCGCCATCTCTGAGAGAACGAGTGAACTTTCTCAAATAAAATAATTCCGAAAGTAATTCGAAACTCAGCTCTATCGGCTTCCGAAAGATTATCAATAACAGTACCATTAGACATACATTACATATATCATTACAATATAATACACGTGTGGTATGTTACATGCGCTACCACTTTAAACTTTTCATTTTCCAAATTACATTTTAAAAACTTAGTTTTCAAGAATATACTAGGAGGAGAGTGATGGAGAATAGGAAGGAATAGGAGATTCGAAAAGTGTATAAGTGTTACAAGATAATTTATTCAACAAATGCAATAATGATACAGTATATGAGGTACAGATGTATGTACATATGTAGTATATGGCTTCCGAAAGATTATCAATAACAGTACCATTAGACATACATTACATATATCATTACAATATAATATACGTGTGGTATGTTACATGCGCTACCACTTTGGACTTTTATTTTTTGAAAAGATATTTTAAAAACTTAGTTTTCAAGAATATACTAGGAGGAGAGTGATGGAGAATAGGAAGGAATAGGAGATTCGAAAAGTGTATAAGTGTTACAAGATAATTTATTCAACAAATGCAATAATGATACAGTATATGAGGTACAGATGTATGTACATATGTAGTATATGGCTTCCGAAAGATTATCAATAACAGTACCATTAGACATACATTACATATATCATTACAATATAATACACGTGTGGTATGTTACATGCGCTACCACTTTAAACTTTTCATTTTCCAAATTACATTTTAAAAACTTAGTTTTCAAGAATATACTAGGAGGAGAGTGATGGAGAATAGGAAGGAATAGGAGATTCGAAAAGTGTATAAGTGTTACAAGATAATTTATTCAACAAATGCAATAATGATACAGTATATGAGGTACAGATGTATGTACATATGTAGTATATGGCTTCCGAAAGATTATCAATAACAGTACCATTAGACATACATTACATATATCATTACAATATAATACACGTGTGGTATGTTACATGCGCTACCACTTTAAACTTTTCATTTTCCAAATTACATTTTAAAAACTTAGTTTTCAAGAATATACTAGGAGGAGAGTGATGGAGAATAGGAAGGAATAGGAGATTCGAAAAGTGTATAAGTGTTACAAGATAATTTATTCAACAAATGCAATAATGATACAGTATATGAGGTACAGATGTATGTACATATGTAGTATATGGCTTCCGAAAGATTATCAATAACAGTACCATTAGACATACATTACATATATCATTACAATATAATACACGTGTGGTATGTTACATGCGCTACCACTTTAAACTTTTCATTTTCCAAATTACATTTTAAAAACTTAGTTTTCAAGAATATACTAGGAGGAGAGTGATGGAGAATAGGAAGGAATAGGAGATTCGAAAAGTGTATAAGTGTTACAAGATAATTTATTCAACAAATGCAATAATGATACAGTATATGAGGTACAGATGTATGTACATATGTAGTATATGGCTTCCGAAAGATTATCAATAACAGTACCATTAGACATACATTACATATATCATTACAATATAATACACGTGTGGTATGTTACATGCGCTACCACTTTAAATTTTTCATTTTCCAAATTACATTTTAAAATCTTAGTTTTTAAGAATATACTAGAAGGAGAGTGATGGAGAATAGGAAGGAATACGAGATTTGAAAATGGAATACAAAGGTTTGGTGGCAGCAGACAGGGAAGATATTGTTGAAGGGGAAAAGAGGAAGATTGTTAAAAAGAAAGAGTGAAAAACAGAGATGGTAAGGACTGAGGGAATAAGGGGCGAAGAAGTTGCGTAAAGCGTATGCACTATAATAATTCCTTATGTATTTATATTTAATAATTGAGAGAAAAACATTCAAAGAAATTATTGTCTTTTAATACAAAAAATAAAAAAG
>NW_014332962.1:444-1325 GCF_000341935.2 Cephus cinctus | reverse complement strand
GAAGAAGATGCGTAAAGCGTATGCACTATAATAATTCCTTATGTATTTATATTTAATAATTGAGAGAAAAACATTCAAAGAAATTATTGTCTTTTAATACAAAAAATAAAAAAGTTATTAGCTGAATTAATTTATGTCCAAATTAACACAATTCAAAAAATATAAATAAACACACAATGACAAATGAATTCAATGAAAACATATTTGATTAAATAAGGCGATTTTAAGATATATCATTCATGACCCATTCCATAACACTCATGACCCACACTTACATTACAAATTACAGAAACCAAACTAAAATAAATAATATCGCTTAGCTGTACGTTGTTCCGAAAACAGGATGTACTTCGTAGCCGTTGATAAAATTATGGAGGAATTGTTTGCGATATTCCTTTTTACTGGTTGATGTAAAAATTATCAGGGACGTATGCGATCACATCGATTGGCAAATATCTCCGTTATTCCTTTCACTTCTATGTACCAGTCCCGTCAATAAATCCATATAGTGATTTAAATAAAAGCCCTTTCTATCTTTGTATGACACCCTGCATTTAGTGATAATACAAAAAATAAAAAAGTTATTAGCTGAATTAATTTATGTCCAAATTAACACAATTCAAAAAATATAAATAAACACACAATGACAAATGAATTCAATAAGAACATATTTGATTAAATAAGGCGATTTTAAGATATATCATTCATGACCCATTCCATAACACTCATGACCCACACTTACATTACAAATTACAGAAACCAAACTAAAATAAATAATATCGCTTAGCTGTACGTTGTTCCGAAAACAGGATGTACTTCGTAGCCGTTGATAAAATTATGGAGGAATTGTTTGCGATATTCCTTTTTACTGGTTGATGTAA
>NW_014332962.1:0-173 GCF_000341935.2 Cephus cinctus | reverse complement strand
TCCATATAGTGATTTAAATAAAAGCCCTTTCTATCTTTGTATGACACCCTGCATTTAGTGATGAAGAAAAATATACATGAAAATCAATGACTCTAATTTTTTAAAATTTTGCTTGTTACCTTAAGTATGACTTGCTGTGTTGCTTGGTGACGTCCGCTCGTATTGGAAGTTCG
>NW_014332961.1:377490-393548 GCF_000341935.2 Cephus cinctus | reverse complement strand
TACAGCCGGTTGCCTGTACTTGGCGGGAGACTCGACCGAGTCTCTTGATCTGTGGGTGGCAGCCAGTAGCTCTCCTTTTATAATGCTCCCATTACCTACGTTTTTTATACTCTCGTACTACGGCTGCTGATTAGAAAGAGACAGGGCTTGGCCGCCATCAGTCGCCATCTTTTTCTATCAACCGACCATTTTTCCTATGCTTGTGCGTACTCCATGCTACATGTGATGATAAGCTCCCTCCACTACTCAACTATACTCCTCCCACCGTGCCGCCCCACCATGTTGACATTTACCACGCGCTTATTGGACAATTGATCTCTGGCACCTGCATTTGTCACAGAGATTTTCTGACGCAAGCCATACCACTCAAATAATAAGCTCTAAATTATTCGGACAATCAAGAGCAGTGGAATAAATTTACACAGTCTATAGCAAAATTTAAGGAAAGCCAGCGAAATGACTGAAGAAGATTCGGTACGTGAATTTAGCAAATAGCGTGAATTTTTTCAAAGAAATAGTGTGGATTGATTCGTACGGACTTTGTGAATGTAGCAATGTGTATAGCGAACGTTCTTTTCTGTTTTTCATCCACCTACTGAATTCGGAGCTTACGAATATCGCGTCGTGTCATTTTAATTGATAATTTCTACTTAAACTTAAAGAAATGCCTTAATTTCTGAATTTTGCCCTAACCCTTAACTGATGTGAGAAAAAAATGTATATACTGCAGTAAGATAGAGATGGATCCTAAAGATCCACGACAACAGTTCAAAATGAATCCAACCTAAAATACTGCTACAACAAATGTGCTATATAAATTATAAGAAATACTTCCATCATTTCATATGAAATAGAACAACATGATAACGAGGTTCATTATACTGTAGATTTTTGACCCTACTTTGAAGAAGAAAAAGAAGAAGAAGAAGACTACCTTCGATCCAGATGCAGGATTTGGCGAAGGAGGTAGCGGCAGTGAAACTACTGAAGGAGCTGGAGATAAGGAAAATCAAGAACCAGACCAATTGGTAACTGAAGATGATGAAGTGCTTGATCTTGAAAATTTTGGTAAAAAGAAAAAGAAAAAGAAGAAGGCATTCAATCTTGATGAACTTGATGCTGCTCTGCCTGATGACAAGAAAGAGGTAATACAGATTTTTTAAATTTAATATATCATGATGATTTCTGTACCAATATAATGAACTTGACTTAATACTTTTTTTTAGAATATAGTGGAACCTGCATCTGAAGATGTGGTCATGGAAGATAACTTTGATTTGGATATGGACTTCTCCAAGACCAAAAAGAAGAAAAAGAAGAAGAAGGATCTGGATGAGTTGGTAGCTGAGGAAGAACGTAAAGAAACAGAGGATAAGGAAAATGGTAATAATAGATAACAATGTGGCTTTGACTGTCGTGTGTGTCTAGTTGTTTACTTTATGTTTTATCTGTTAACATGCTGCACTGAATTTGAGCGAAGTGCGGAATATGGTAAGAGTTACATTGCATATTGGGGGTAATTTGACATAAGCCACATTCATTATGATTGTTCTTGATGATTTGCTGGTTGGGATCTCATAAAAGGAGAAAGTACACTTTAATTGTCAGCACCCAATTTTTCTGGTTTCCGTTTTTATTAATATAATCGTGAAGACTTTCTTTAGAAGGAACTAGGAAAAAATTATTAAACAAAAAACAGAAGCTCCGTACTCAGATTCACAGAGATAGAATGCTGAAAAAATTCATACAATGCTGCGACTTCCAGAATGTAAACTTAATTGCTCCATAAACTATCCTACTTTCATTCCCCATCATTATGCTCTGTAATAACTAGTTTATACTTCACATTTGTTCTCTAGTGGAAGATACGAGCTTGTGGGTAGGATCGGATAGAGATTACACGTACGACGAATTGCTCGTTAGAGTATTCAATATCATGAGAGAAAAGAATCCCGACATGGTTGCCGGTAAGAAGCAGAAGTTCGTTATGCGGCCACCTCAAGTCGTCCGTATAGGAACGAAGAAGACGTCCTTTGCCAACTTTACTGAGGTATGGAAAACTGCTTAAAGCGTAATAAGCACTTAGGCGCCTTGCAATAGACCTCTATGAAGAAGAAGTAACTAAATTTGATATTCGTTACAGATTTGTAAAACGTTACATAGGCAACCGAAGCATTTATTAGATTTCTTATTGGCCGAATTGGGTACCAGTGGGTCCGTCGACGGTAACAGTCAGCTCATTATCAAAGGTCGTTTTCAACAAAAACAGATTGAGAACGTTCTCAGGAGATACATCAAGGAATACGTGACTTGTCATACATGCCGTTCACCCGATACCATCCTTCAAAAAGACACTAGACTCTTCTTTTTGCAATGTGAAACATGTGGTTCTCGGTGCTCCGTGGCTAGCATCAAATCTGGTTTCCAGGTAATTGAACTACTAGATCGAAAAAGAATGTTGAAATCGATCCTCTTAGTTGTACTTCTTCTTTTACGCACAAAGCCACAACCACCAATTTTGATTTTTTGCATTTTTCAGGCTGTCACTGGCAAACGTGCTGCCATTCGAGCAAAGACTGCCTAAGGGACTTTCTACGTTTTGCTATTTTAATATCCAAGCATTATTTGAAAGAATGGTATTGGATTCGTTAAAGTCTGATTATACTTGATTATTGGCGAAGAAAATAAAATGTAATAATAACAGGGTGCCAGTTCAGTGATCTGGAGTACCTGCACCGCGAATTAGGTGTAATGGTATTTTAACGGTATCTAATGAAATCATAATATCAAGGTATAGTTGAGTTCTCAAACAAACATGATATGCCTTGAGGATCCTTGGTTATTCGGAATTCCGAATTAGGTGTTACCGTAGAGATAAACGTGAGAACAAATAAAAACTCAGTGCGATAAAACGAAATAGCGACTACTCAGGATGGTTGCGAATAGTCACAATAGGAAAGTTATTCTTGTATCTTCTTATACATGCATTGCAAAAAAACTACAAACCAGTTGCAATACAACATAGGATATTTAATTCTTGAAATAATCGAGTCATTTCCTAGATACTTTAGACGTCTGTATTTACTAGATAATAAATTCATCTCAACATACACTTTTGTTTTAATTCCACCAATAAAAATATATACACTTTATACATAATTATTAACATTGCTTAAAGATTTTTATTTACTAATTACTCTTACAAACTTTAAAACTACACTATTTTATAAAAATGGTATTAAGCATAATAGGGGGTTGTGATTTTAAAACTGATTCATCACTATATCGACTTTGAATCCCAAAAGTTTTAAAAAACGGAGATAGCATCCAAACAGCCAAAGGCTGAAGCTTTGGGACCTGCAATACAGACATCATACAAATAAGAAGACATTTACAAATGATAGAAGTATCATTCACACGTTTGCCTACCACAATTGGATTTCGAATCGCACCCTACTGACTTTGCCAATCAGTCTTTTCCAAAGCGTATGTTGAGCTAATTTATGTTTTCCAAGTACTGCCATTCTGGCCATTAACCTGTACCGATCTATCGGATCGCCATGTTCTCTGGCAATGGCCCTGACTGTGTTAAGATTTCTGATAACTAGCAATATGCTCTTGGGCATAGCTCTCAGAGTAACCATTACTTTGTCAAAACGTTCTTGGGCTTGTTTCTTCATGTATTCATCAGCTGATAAACCTGGAGGTATTGTTGTGAGTCCAAAAACTGACATTGGTGTTTGAGTTAACATTTCTCCAAATAGTATATAATCTGCAATCAGTTGTAATGGTTCAATCAAACGAAAATTATCTTTCTATCAATTGATATTCTCGTTCTGCGACCTTACCATCTACGTTCAACTGACGTGCATAATACTTAAGACGTTTATTATCTCTTAAAACGATAGATTCCCAATAATTGCACAGAGTGTGCCTTGTGTGCTCAGGTACTTCCTCATATAATCCATGATCTAATAATACTATTTGTGCAGTATTATCTGTGACTTTTCTAACAAGTACTATACATAGAACAAAAAATACATAATCAGTTGAATGGGAAGTATTCATAAGTATTAAAGCCATGTGCTGAATTTCTCACTGTTGCCAGGATGTGGGTCTGCGTGAACAAAACCTGAGTGGAATATTTGTTGAGCCATTATAGTAAATAATTTTTTATCCACTTCAGCCAAACTTAATTGTTGTCTTTTCAATTCCTTTACATTGTTTATTTTAATGCCATCTATCCATTCTGTAGTGAGAACTCTCTGAAAAAAAATAAAATGTTAAATTTACAAGAGTTTTCCAACTTGCCATGATTTGGATAGCATATGGTTTACCTTGCTTGTGCAATCCCAGTGGACTTTGGGAACATAGGCATAACTGTAAGACTGCAAATCTCTAGCGCATTTTTCAGAATTTCTACCCTCATTCTCAAAATCCAATTCCTGTACCAGAGTATCTCTCATCTCCTATAAAATAAGGTTTGATCCTTCTAAGCAACTAATGCTTATTAAATATAATCGTAATAATCCATTCATTATATTTACATCCAAAACCCAATGAAAGTTGAATTTTGGGTGCATAATAGAAATGATTTTCAATAGGAAATCCACTGTTTTTATGTCTGCAGAAAATCTGTCCTGAAGATCAATGTATTGCACTTTAATAGCCACATTTTCTCCATTAGTAGTGACAGCCTTGAATACCTATATTTTGTTTGACAAAAATTCATAAGTATTTGTAATTCTTGCTACTTTCAATAACTGATTGCTCTTTCAAAAGTCTGAACATACTTGGGCTATACTAGCTGCTGCTACTGGTTCAGGTTCAATTTTAAGGAAGACTTGTTCAGGTTTACTACCAAAGTCTTGAAGAAAAATTTTTTCAAGTTCATCAGCTCCATGTTTTAGGCATTTATCCTTGAGACAGCAAACTTTTCATTATCTGCCAAATGGCAAAGTTAGCTTATAGAATGCAAGAGTTTTATGATCTAGAACATAAATACCTGTAGTATCGTCAGAGTATCAATATACTCCTTAGGCAAAATATGATTCATAGCAGCTAAGCCCTGTCCCAGTTTTATGTATAATCCACCATTTGCTAGGCATCCATCCACAATCCTTTCGGCTGCTCTTTGATGTATAGTGGGGTACTCGTGTCCAAAAATTGGAGCAATCAAATAATCCATAGAGATAGTTAAACCTATTTTAAAAGATCTTACAAATCGAATAGAACTTCCAGTAATCGATGAGAGACATTTTTTTTCTTCGGGAGGAGCAAGTACATAACTACCATAAAAAACACCAATACCTGGAAGGAATACCTAATTAATTCTAATCTAAAAGTATAATGATTTAAATCCACTAACCTCCACCAACGATTTTTAGTGTTCTGGTAAGTGACATGGTCTTCTTGATAGTGCGCTATATCGTGTCAAATGAAAATCTGATTATTCAGATCGGTAAAATATGTGATATGTAAAATCATCACGTGTAACATGGGCTAAAACCTTTTGCCATTTTTTTTGCTTTTGGTTTTAGTCTCAATCGTAAGGTTATCGCCAGAATCAAGATTAAACAATTCGTTCAAAAATTCCTCTCAACCTTGGTCTTGTATACAGGTCTGGGCACTTAGCGAAAAACGCGTAACGATAAGGTGGCCACTGCCGCAATAGAATGTTGAAAGAGCCTAGCACTAGAGTCCCTCTAGTAAGGGGTCATCTACAATGAGACGTAAGAGTAAGACGGATGACGGAAGTCGTTGTCGGAAGACGGAACGTGCGTTCCACAATGAAGTCATTTGACGGAAGCGTTTGACGGATGTCGTAGTCGGCTGTCGTAAGAGAGATGACCAACTCCCGTCTCTTCTGTCTTCCGACAACGTTAACGTGCACGCCGGTGGCAACACCGTCCTCTGCCACAAAACATTCTGTACTCTGATTGGCTGCGGAATCGAAGTGTCACGCGTTACGGTAACGACATTGTGGATTCATGTCGGAACGAAGTCGGAACGCTACCCCGTCTCCGACAGCACGACAACGACAACGACTAACGCTTCCGCCTAGTGCTTACGACAACGTCTCATTGTAGATAGCCCTTTACGACAGCCGACTACGACATCCGTCGAACGCTTCCGTCAAACGACTTCATTGTGGAACGCACGTTCCGTCTTCCGACAACGACTTCCGTCATCCGTCTTACGGTTACGTCTCATTGTAGATAGCCCTTTACGACAGCCGACTACGACATCCGTCGAACGCTTCCGTCAAACGACTTCATTGTGGAACGCACGTTCCGTCTTCCGACAACGACTTCCGTCATCCGTCTTACGGTTACGTCTCATTGTAGATAGCCCTTTACGACAGCCGACTACGACATCCGTCGAACGCTTCCGTCAAACGACTTCATTGTGGAACGCACGTTCCGTCTTCCGACAACGACTTCCGTCATCCGTCTTACGGTTACGTCTCATTGTAGATAGCCCTTTACGATAATTTTCGCCACTACGGATTACGTCTTACGGAGAAAAGTGGAGGGGACAGTACTAGATTCTGATTGGTTGGTTTCCTTACGTTTACGTCTTACGTCGTTACGTTTTTTGTGTGTGAAGGGCTTAGGAGTCCGTCCAACGGTGGGCCTCATACTGATTGGCTACGCCATTTTGAGGGCTCTTTCCGGAATAGGATGTGTTGTATGAATACGTATATGGGAGAGATTCGCATTGTGTAGTGTGGGCAGTGTTAATCCCTGTACGGCGGGTTGCCTGTACTTGGCGCGAGACTCGACCGAGTCTCGCGCAATATCATGGCAGCTCCAAACGAGCTCTAAACATGGCGTCCCTTCCGGGTATTGGCCGGACTCTTACTAGAGGGACTCTACCTAGCACCTGTTAGCTGTGCTATGTTAGCCTCACGATCTTGTATACAAGATCGTGTGTTAGCCTATGTGTAACGCTCCGAGCGCCTAATTCCGCGGGATACTTGAAAATCCCACTCGATGTTCCTTGCTGCTGGGTTCCGTTGATAAAGAGTGGAAACTCACCTTGCGAATTTGGAAGGATATTTACGAAATAAAAGTGAATATTAAGATATAAACGTATATATGTATATATCATCTGCGGTCTGCTCTGATCGAAGGTCGATACACAAGTCTTTATTTCAAACTCAAAACTGCTGGGACTCACCCCCGGAGTCTTTACAAAGATTCTCCTACCAACATAGTTTTAGCCAATCAAGTGCGAGTTCAGAAGGAACAAGGGAAGAAGACTGGGTGCTTATACTAGCCGTTTCTGACGGTCGATTCTTTGAAGAAAGGGCCAACCGTCTCCATTTCAATCATTGGCACTTGACTTGCTGGCATTAAACACTCTTAACGTAAATAAAAAGGTTTAAATAAACATAACTAGGCTAGACGTCTTTTAAATAACAGAGGGAATACAGTTCTGGTATTCATAACTAAAAGAACGTCTATTATAAGGTTTATAATATAACTTCTTAAATAATTACAACGTCACCACTTGCATCTATCGATTCTCTCAGAGTTATCCTTTTATAACTGAATCTCTTAATAATAATGTCTTCGATTAAACATATCCTATTTGTCGTTTGAATAATCGCGGGTTTTGATATCGCTAAAACGTATACCCACTATAACCGGATTCCTGAACTATATCGAACGTTGTCGCATACGTCACATATGATGTCAGCAGGTCAGCAGGCTTCTTCGACACTAGTGTTTGCAGGCAAAACCGGCCAACGGTTACAAGCACAGTCTTATATTCAGGTCTAGGCACTTAGGTGAAAAACGCGTGACGATAAGGTGGCCACAACCGTAAGAGGCGTTAGTGTTGAAAGAGCCTATCACGTGCTAGCACTACGCGTGCGCAGATACCTCTTTCTTGAATACGTAACCTGCAGCTTTGTTCGTGGTAATGTGTAATATACCACGATTACAATTGAAAAAAAACAACAATGACCAGAAAGTGCATCGTGCCTGCTTGAATCACAATGATAGGAATTTGCATTTGAAAATCTCACAGAAGTTACAAATAAAATCAGTAAAAAAGTTACGACACAAGCAAAAATTGACTGTTTTAATTTTCTTGACTTTTAGGTGAATTGGTCCATTTAACTTTAGTTTTTTAAATCATCAATTCTTTATTTGTCCAACTTATCAAAATTTTATTTTATTAGTATCACATCTTTTTTTTTGTGATTAATAACGTTCCTTTTGAATCGGAGATAAGAGGTTGCAGTGAATTTACTGATGCGCATGCACTGTGTCAGCAGGCTTCTTGGACACTAGCGCTTACGGGCAAAACCGGCCGCATTAGGGTTACAAGCTACAACGGAGTGAGGATAGGGAAGTGCCCAGACCTGTATACAAGATCGTGCTAGAGACATATCCATGGAAAACCGAGTTCATTTTATCGCTACTTGAGATGCTGAAGAAACAAATTGTTTACAAGTAAATGGATATGTATGGATCAATTCTGAATGGAAATTGGTTATAGTTTCACTGTAGCCTCAGTTTGAATTTAAAGAACAGACTTAGATGTAGCTCGGAAACGAAGAATCCAGTTATTAATGGATGCAATAAGTAGTAAATGTAAATATATAAAAACATACAAATAAAAATTGCCTGTAAGAAGAATCTGTAATTTCTTAAGGTGGTGAGTAATGGATTATAACTTGGGTGAGTACTACTGGAGTGATAAAAAATGTCCTGTAAGTGCATAATGCACGATACCACACTAAAGGAAAACAAAAGAAAGGTAAAGGCCTGGTTACCATGCGAACAAAATAGGAGTAGAAAGGAGTAGTTAGACCACGGCCCGGTAAGCAATGGAAAGAGTGAGAAAGTAGCATGAGTCTTGCGGGGGATTGGTGGAGGGAAGAACCATGAGGAGTAGGAAAGTGGCGCAGGGCAACAGAGCTGACTCAGTGTGATTCAGTCAGCTGTTTGCTAGCAGTGCGAGGGGTTGTCTGGCACAACGCAACGCGTCACTAATAATCAACAGAAATCGATCGACTTTAATCGACAATAGAACAATTATTGCCTTTGAGAGATTCATCGCGTTAGTGACTGTTGTTTGCTGTTTGCCGTGCATGTAGGAACCCCTTCATTTAAATCTTCGGTCCACCTGAGTCGACCTGAACTGACCCGGACGAGACAACTGTAGTTATACGTCTACGTCAAGTTCTACGTTATCACTGGTGCAGTTCCCTTAGCTTTCAGCAAGCAATCAGCTGACTCCATAGTTGGCCTCCTCGACTGCGTCCTGAATCTAAACAACACTGATAATCATTAATTGGAGCATCAGAACACCGTTGTCTCAGGTGAGCCGCTCTCTTAACATCAATTGGTCATAATGATATAATGCACAAAGATAAGCTGTCCTCGAAACTGGAATCCTTTGTGCTCGGCCGATGACTTCACTTGCCTATGGAACGCTCTATCTTACCTTGGCCTGCTTGCGTCTTTTACAAACTCCCCTCCACCCTCTGCAGAGCTACGTCTATGCCTACTATGGGATCTATATGTATGCTCGTACATACATATATATGTCTTATGCAGTCATAAGACTCTGTAATTTTATATACTTTGCTTCACCTCATTTTAAATTAATTTAATGATTAGTAGTTCTCCCACCAATTCACATCTTTTTATGTGAAGAAAAAAGTGTGACAGATATGTTGCTACTCAATGCTGCCTCCTCTTGTGTAGAATACTTCCTTTGTGTCTCGTCTATTTAATTGGCCGGAGTGACCAATAAAAATGCAAGGGGACTCGAGAAAGTTAAATATAAGATCGACCATGCAATGCGGAGCAGACAATTAGTCTTTAAACGGCTTCCATTGTGCGATACCTTCCAAGTCTTCAATTATTCTATACATTTCCAGCTAATATTTTTCCTCATTAGTTTCCGCTTTTTTTAACTTAGTATTTGCCGCCTGTTACAGCAGTCATAGGTTTTTTTCTACAAAACAACACCTAAATATTGCGCAGCGTGTTCCTCCGATAATAGGCGATATTTCCTGATATCTTTCTCTTTATTCTTGGTATATCTCGAGAGCGAAGCCAACAGAAGCCAAGAGTTAAAACGAGGAACACAAGGAACGAGAAACTCCTACCTACTGGACGTATGTACAATAACCGCTGACGCAAGCGCTCAGCTGTGAAGTCAGTGCTGTGCCGTAGGTTCCTAGAAACTTGAGTTCCTGTATTAGATTTTTACCTTACTTTATTCCGGAGGCAAGTAAAAGCGTCATTATATAGATTTTAAAGTGAGCCGAATCTTTTTTAATTTCTTCAGAGCTTCTGAAATAGTTTTTCTAATATCAACATGCCGATAGTTTGACTTGATAACCTCTTGCATCATTTATTTGCTGAGCTAGAAATTATCTCTTTTTGGAATAATGCCAAGAGCAAGATGCTATTATATAGTAGTGATGGTGAAAGAGTCTGCTGATTGAAGCATCGTCGTGAAGTCACACGTATCTCTAAAGCGTTGTCGGGCAGGAACTGACAGGAACGTACCAAAAGCACCTAGACCTTGAGAGCGAGTCAAGGCTAACAACGATATACAACGTTGTAATCGATACTATCCAGTCCACAGAGAGTTTCCAGATTTTAAAATTCAAGAAGCTCACTGTAGGTCAAGCAATACACTAAGCATTCTAGTCTTTTTTTACAGGAGAGACACTTTTAGGTATAAAAACGTATCGTTGGGTGAAGGCTTATAATATTTCCTCCTTGGATTCTATGAGAATATCTTCAAAAATTAACAGTGACAGTGGTCTGTTCTTTAAAAATAGTGAATTGAACATTGAAATCCATTCTCAGACCTCTTGGGTTGAAACGAGACAGGCAAACCTGATCAGGTACAAGCAAGTAAAAGCTACGAGATACTCGCGTTCATGTTCCATATGCAATTTCCTTTGTTGAATTTAAAAGAAACTCTATCAGAAACCTATAGTTACATCATTAATAATGATTGTAGGAGTACTAAGTTAATCTTCAAAATATAATAATTGTTCTAAACAATTTTAACACATTTTAAATCCCACTCGAATACTTCACTTCTGAAAGGAACCTCGAGCTCCGACAGGTTTGAGAGTGGCACCGTTTGAATGCGTTATCCCAATAGATGTGTTGGGAATCTCGAGAGTAAACGATCCTTTTCTGCAGGAGGTATAACAACTCCAGAGGATATTTACTCTCTTAGACACTCATAAGATTTGGAAGACAAGTTTTTGTCTGAAAAGAAAATATCCAACGTTGGTAGAATAATCAAGTGCTGCAGAAAATAATTGGGAAGCCAAGGAAGGGGCCAGTAACCAAGTAAATTTTTCTTCCTTCGATTTTGGTGGGGATTACATCAGTATAAATTGTGGTGAGACATCTTTCTGTAGACCTGCATATATGCACCCTGCGACCATGCACGTGTGGTTCGTAACGCCATGACACATAGGTAAAGCCGGGGATCAGGTTCAAGATGCACCCTTGCAGAGACTCGCCTGAGTGGCTGCCAAATAAGCCTTAGGGGATAAGATGCAGCGAACAAGTGACTCTATTTTCTGTAGCTCAGAGACGACAAGTCTCATCCTATTTCTGGTTTTTAAAATGATTGCCTATTCCTTAAAGTGTTTATATTTAAAGAACTAATTTTTACGTTGCTCAATAAAAAACTAATTATGTCGGATTCTCCTGGAAAGTGTATGGAAATTTTCTTGAAATTAAATAAAGAACCACGTTCAAAATTATTTTATTTTTGTGTTAACCGTAGAGTGTTCTTTTTTGTATTTTTCTTATGTAATATCATAATCCAAGCCAAATATACGAGTGGGGCTTTGCTACTTTCTGAAAATACGACGGACACAAACGTAGTCTCGTGATTGCGTAAATGAGAGAACCTGTGAGCCTGGCCAAAACTGCATCAGTCTTTTAGTTGGGAAAATTTTTTGACTTTCTAAAAACATATTGCATTCTCCGAAGTAAGGATGGAAATATTAAAGGTATCTTATAAAATGTTCTCAGAGCATGAGCGATAAACTGAGACGGTGATAGAGACGTAAAAAAATAGTCTGGAAAATCAAGAGAGTTTCGATGGTGCACGTTGAGATTTTACCTACCATTTACTTCCTTTGCTTGCGTGTAGAGAGGTGGTGTTTCCAGTACCGGGATCGATGCCCGTTCTCTTCCATCCTGCTGCTTCTGATCTCATCCCATCCACATCATTTCCACAGGTACCTCTTGGGCCTGTGCTCCTGTCGCTGTGCAAGGGCAAACAGGAAGTCGATATTGCTCATCCAAATCCGATGTCAAGAATAAGTGACCAAAATTCAAAATAATCATAGATAAACAAGAGGGAATTGTCGATTTCTTAAAAAGATATTGATTTGTATCATATGTGAATGAAAATATGTCCTAAACATCTTCAATCTCGCTTGATTTTTTTTCGTACAATTCCCAAAAGATGCGTTTATTATGGGAGTCCAATTATCATCATGTACCTGAACTAGGTCCGAAAATAACAGGGGATTTGTATTAAGCATATGTATATCGTAGAATAACAGAAAATGTGAGGTTACTTCCAGCGATTTGAAAATAGAAAATAAGAAGAAGCATTCACATTTTATTCGTCAATAATTTTGCAGTTTATTTCCTTTTTAAAACTCTTTTTTTTTTATTAGAAGTACGTTTTAAACTTAAACGGACTTCCATCCAATGAAACGGCGGCAAGCCGTCTTGGTTTATCGCCTCTTTATAATGGCAGAAAAACTTAATCAAGTTCAATGATAACGGTTATCGTAAGTACCATTATTGCTCTATATCATTTTCTGTTCTTGACTTCTTCTTCCAGCACGTAAAACGATATGTTTCTCTAATTCGCATTCTGTCGATCCGTTAAAATGTTTCGTTCACTCATTCCGATTAATCCGCTTGATTGCCATTACTTACTATATTGGGATTACCTGACTGTGTATGTATGAGTATGTATAAGTGCAACTGGTTCCGCAGAAATCGCTATGCACTGTATAATGTGAACTGTACTTACAATATTATTTAATCACTTACTTGGAAGTCTCAATGAGATTTACTGGAAGGGATCACGTTATGAAAGGATAATGCAGTGCGCTCATTTAACCTTCTCCAAATTGGTTTATTTGTTACTGTTTAGTTTCATCAGGAGTATATTTTTTTAGTGGATTCGGGTCCTATTCTATAATGACAGAATAATTATGGAAATCCACTTCTACGCGAGTTTACGTTTTTTTGCAATGCGTAATAGAGAGCGAGAAAGACAAAAAATATCAACATACATATAGGATACAATGCAAACATCACGTAGCGCAGCGACACGTCAAACAAGTGGATTTCTACCTTTATGTTATTGCATCAGGATATATTTATAATGATTATTCAGGATTAACGCGTATCTGGAAATTAGCAGGTTAACTTGACTCATATATGGTTAAAACGTTTTTAAGTGGCGTGCTTATCCTGAGTAACGCTGTATATCACGTGCGTATTTTACTCACAAATAATATCACAAATTTTCTGCTTCTTTGTAATGTCAAGTTTTATTCCTCATAAATAGGTGTATAAAATTATGGCCGATATTATTGGTAATTTAATTTATTGATTTATAAATGTAACGGTTGATTAGATTTATAATTATTTTGCACTATATTCCGAAAATAACCATGGTTACGGTTATTAGTTTTCGATTAATTGTATTAACTGATTTTTATGATGAGCCGAAATTAGTGATTACAGTTGATTGAAAATAAGTAGCTTTAACCATTGTTAAGTTATGGAATATAAGCTTAATATTTAAAAATCTTGATGTCTGCAAAACTGTAAGCGTTAACTGATTCACATCATTGTTCAGTATAAAAGTTTCAAGGGTCTTCTAAGAGATGGCGCAGTATGTCCCACTGTTGCCAGGCTTACCAGTGTTGCCTCCTTTAGTTGAAAACCCAGGAAATATCACTGTATCTATTCCTCTGCAATACAGCAAGTTATAATGTCGTGTGTATTATTTCTCTTTCCTCACATATAATCTTGTTCTTTTAAATGTAATCGTTGCATCGGCGAAGGTTCTACAGCCAAAAGACGAGCCAAATATTCTGAGGTTCGTTGGCAAGACGCAGATTTAGTCGGTACGGCACAATAGGATTAATCGTTATGTATTTTCTAGTACCTGTATATATTTATCCACTATGAGTGCAAGGGAAACAGCCATTATAATATTTATATGCACAAGAAAGAAAACAGATTTACTCATTACCTATAAGAAAAAATAAAGGGAGGTGGATCCAATTTTTTGAAACACGCAAAAACCTCAAAACAAATCCAGTTTACGCAACGTCTTAGAGAAAAAATATAATTTATGTTGCGTCACGAGAACACCTCGTGATACGGAAAAGTATTTTGGGAGAACTTCAAAATTCTTTTATTTTTGAATTTATCATGAATTTCATCATTATTGACGCTTTGATGGCTACAAATCTAAGACCATGGAATTGTGAAGCCTTTAGGTTAACTAATCAATAAGTACAAAAGGCTTGATGATACCTGAATTATAATAAGTGTGCAAATAACTATGAGTTAAGAGAGATAAAAACGATAACAAAGGTAAGATAGAAGGCGAGCGGTGCCAAAATACGCACGGTCGATGACGCTCATCCTCGCCGTTCAAGAATTCGTATCTCTCGTTTTCGCGATGGAAGTAAAAATATCACGAGTAATTTGCTTCCCTGGGCGAGTTCGCAAAGAGCGTTGTGGTGTACGACGAACTAGAGACGAAAGATAGGAAAGTAAATATAGTGAAGAAGAAGATCGTAGAAAGTGGTCGCAACGCGCTGTTATTTACATACAAGAAGACGCAGCAACGCACGACGCACCATGTGTTTTATCTGGTTCGACAAATATACTCATCATCGCTCTCTATGTCACTTTCTCCTGATTGGCCCTACTCTATTACGCATTACGCCACGTTTTTTCTATTGTCGATTCTATAAAATTAAGCAAACATTTCATTGACAATTCCGAGCCGCGCCAAACATTATGGGTCGTCGATAACAAAGTTTGACGTATTTTGATGTCGTAATCGCCTATTATAATCGAAAAGCACAGAGCTACACTTACAAAATATACCAAAACATAAGCAGTCAGTGAGATGTGGTGTAAACAGTGAAGCAGTCCAGCAGACTACAGTCGCAGTCATTTAGTTAACTCTAAAGTCGTGCAAATTGTAAAAAGTTTATAAGTACGTGTTAGAAGTGCCAGAAGACAAGGCCGATACTGCCAAATCGGTTAGCGTGGAAAGTTACGTTCTGCGTTTCCAATTTCGCAATACGATAGTTAAGCAACTAAAGCCCAAAGAGACAGGAAGGCAGCCTTGTCCACTCGTTTCATGACATAAGGAAGATCGGCCAAAATCATAAGATTGATCAGATTGTGCTGTTAATGTGTTTTGTGTGTACTTCAATATATCTTTACAAAAGTAAGACATGCACTCCTTTATCGTGCAATGCGATATCGGTTTACGTAACTTGAGGTAAACAGTCGATAGTACACAGTCTCATTAAGTAATCAATGAATACGAGTCCTCAAGACTTTGGCAGGATTAATTATGGTATTTCAAGAGGCGTGGGGTATAGAACTTAAGAAGAGGTGGCGTACGACTAGAATCGAGCATATTATCGTCATCGACCGATTTAACGCGAGTCGATTCTGAAAACAGTCACCTACGCACGGCGGTCATGCGTAGAATTGCAAACTGTCTGGGATAAATTCGTCAGAGGATCAATCAGTGACTAGAAACGTACATAAATTGATACAGCGACTTTTTTTACTCTCATCAATTTTCATAGATTCAAGTTTTCACTCTTAATAATTTATCCTTGCTACTATTAATAGCCTATTGTTAGATACACAGACGATTGACGCGAACAAAGGAACTATAGGTTATTACTACGCGTCGCGGCATCACAGTGATTATGCAATTGCACAAGTTTTCATGAACATCTTTTGGTAGGGGGGGGGGGG
>NW_014332961.1:354336-377471 GCF_000341935.2 Cephus cinctus | reverse complement strand
TGGGGGGGGGGGGGGGGGAGGGGCACTAGCGCACAGACCAATTGGACACAAGTGACTTTTTACTGCAAATTCTGTTTAGTTTTAAATAGATGAAATAGAATTAGGTACGAACGATGTCTTATTATAGTATATTGTATGTAGTTTTACATTACTTTACGTTAGATTTGGTTAGGTAAGGTTTGGTTAGGACAGGGTGGAATGTTCAAATTTCGAAGACTGGGTACGTTAGTGGATAAGTTTATCGCCGACGAACGAGCGAAGAGAGCGAGTCCGACTGAAGAGAGTATTAAATGTTTGAAAAGATTCCGCCAGATAAAGATGACTTACAATATCGTTGAACTATTGATGGAACATCGCTCAGGAGACAGAAATTCGCATTTGTGTCCAATTGGGTTTGTGCGCAACTGGGCATCACCCTTTTGGTAGTATTACTGCGCAAAGTATTATACAGGATAACCAGTGACTAGAGTGGCAGTAAGGGACTAGAAGGTGGTCGGTTGTTTTCTTACTTCATGTGTAGGTATCTCGAGAGCATCGCATGGTGAAAGATCGGCAGGGAGGGAGAGAAACCAAAGGCAGAAGGGGATGAAGGGCAGCAAAGGGTTGACGGAGACGAAAGGTTCCTGAACCGTATCCAGAATAACTGGAAGGTAGTAAGAAGGCTAGGGTCGCCGCCCTGTATTGATTGTGCGTTCATTCACTCGAGCGCTTCTCCTCTGTTTATTTCCAACGTCTCTTCTGTTTTCAACGTCTCTAGTTTCCACGCAATACCATAAGTTGTTACACAATTCAATCTTCCTGAGGATATTATTTAATTGTATCCTAAAAGTACTCTGCACACGAACTGGCTATTGCACTGATTTGTAAATTGACAATCGATCGAAAAGAGATCAGCTTTTCAATAAAAAAGGGTGTACCGTATGTGTAATTACTGTTCCTATGTCTAATGGCTACTGTTCAGAATTATACGTGTAGAGTGAGCTGATGACGCGTGGGTTACCACTGGCAATTTCTAATTGTAAGTAACTCTGACCTATTAGATGGCCAGGTTCAGGTACGCGAATAGCACGCTTGAGCCACTTGGCTCTGAGCCATCCTGGAATAATACTATACTATATGTGTGTTTGAAAAGATTTTATGCACATCTGCACACATGCACATGGACTTTTTCTCTATGTATACACGGAGATAGGCATGAGAGATATTTTGTTTCTATGTTTATCTCTATGTATTTCTTTTTTGCTGGGGAAGTAGAGAGTGCTGTTAAGGTTGCCTACGCATTCGCTCTTATTGCGTTCTCGCATGATGTATGTACAGGAAGAGCGTAAGACCGCGTGTTAAGGATGCCTAAAAAAATGTAAAAATCGACCTGGATATAATTCGAATGAGGAGAAGCGGCCGGAGCCAGAGAGAAGCCTGGGTGAGACAAAGTACAGGATGCCCGGAGCAGTATCGACGCCTGAGGACGCCTCGCGCAGGCGTCCCGCTGGCTACCAGGGTGCATAGGCGTCGCTTCGGCATTTAGCTACAAAGCACCCTTGTTGCTAGGGAGCGTTTTTGTCCAGGAAAACGGCTACTTGCTAACCCTCTCACGAAAATAACATTAGACTAGATCTCTGGATATACTCGTAGACTGAAAAATATAAAACTAATGTGGTCGAAAGATTCTAAACATAAATTTGTATTTCGTAACTGTTTCCGGACGCTGTTGTACAACGTGGCCTTACACTTGAAACTTTCTGAGATATTTTTAGAATGGTAGACCGTAAAGAACTAGCGTCAGAAATAGTTGTCTCAGAGAAGTCAGTATAGCCACTGTTTACGTCGTGAATTATTTCAATCCCTAACGTGCTACGGCACTGTGCAGCAGCTGTTCGGCCAGCTGAGCGTATCCCCACTGTTGTTAGGATTCGACGAAAGACCCCACTCCGCAAAATATCCACTCCCACTCCCAGGAAGGTAGCGCTGCTCGCTGTCATCTGGAGTCAGCTGACGGCTGTCACTTGGGGTAGTTGCTACCGCGGCTCCTCGATCGCAACACGTCCAGGCGAGTGATTTTATTTGATTCTCTTGATAATCTCTTCACTGTGATTCTCCTTCGCAAATTTAAGAGTCCGAGTGACTTTAACTCAGTCGTTAAATTCCAGTTGAGTGCTTCTTCTTTCAAGTCCTGAGTTAACGGATTCTGCGCGTTGCGTCATTCTCTCGATAGATTCGCCCAGCGTTTTCTTTGTTCACCTTCAGATAGAACACCATAGAACAAATAGAAGAATTTGAAACTTGGTAAAATAATTAAAAAGTATTAACTGAATTAAAAAATTTCTCGCGATTTTTGTTAATACGACAAAGAAGAATTAAAGACAAGGACATCGGAATAAACAAGGATGGATCCTCTAGTTAGACACCGAGAAAGAAATTCTTATTGTAATAAATGATATAGTGACTTTCGAGCGAACGGTGAAGTAGCAACGCCCAATGCCCCATAGTTTGTGGTACGTGGGAATAGGAGGGAACCAAGCAATAATCGGTAACACGCACACCAATAACACGCACGAATAAGGCACGCTATTCCTATAGAGTTTAATAACAAAAAAATTAACGTATACATAGTATAGAGCCAGTGTAATAGCTGGCTCTCTGGCAGTGTGTTGCACAATGACAGTGATTGCGTTTTGATGAGGTAACGGGAACTTGACGAGGTTCTGCAGAATGATTCGAAATCACCATCTAAAAGGAGAAGTGTATATACTCAAGAGGTGTATACTGGCTGCAGTTTAATATATAGTACCTGCATACGTATTCTGATCTAGAAAGATCTATAGTGTACAGGAATAATGGTGACTACCAAGTGAAGAAATTTTTCGATGCTTCGACTTCCATACAAACATAGAACGTATCCCTATAAATATGCGCTATCCGCGCATCCATCCTATCTCATGGTCGATACCAAGAGAGGAGGAGTTCGTCGCTTACGTCAGCCCGTTAATTTAGCTCCGTAGCGCTCTAGATTTTGCCAGTGTATACCGATGACTACATACGATTGCTGATATCTCTCTCTCTCTCTCTCTCTCTCTCTCTCTCTCTCTCTCTCTCTCTCTCTCTATTAGTACCTCGTCTCCCACGCAATCTAGTAATTATACTTTTGCATTTTCATAACCAGTTCCGTTGATATTCCTTTGACATTGTCACATCACTTTCTCAATGGATAACCGGATTACGCGTACGTTATTTTGTCCAAGTTGTGTAGCAGCTTTGAGACTTAAGTTATAATATCGCACAGCCGTGAATTAATAGTTGCCTTATTATCCACGAGAACTACACGAGACGGCCACGAGGTTACATCGTGCCAAAAATTTCTAATCAGGAGCTCGAACAAGTTGATACTCGAAAATTTACGGCAGTTGGTCTCTCGCTTTCTAGTTGTTTTAGTGATAACTTGATAAGTTTTCTAATAATATATTCACAGTAAAGTATGTAATTTAAAGCGTCGCAAAATTTATATATTTTATCAAAATAATTCCTCTGTTATTATACGCCTTCTGATAAAGCGTTTGAGTACCAACGGGTCACGAAAGCACTGTACATACCTCATGTTTCTTGGACTATGTAGCTTCGAGACTCAATGGATAATTGAATTTACTGCCTCGTACAACAAGACCGGCTGACATACTTTCAACATCGCTACCGGGACTATGTGCGTGATCATCGATCAAGAATTACAAGAATTACACTTTGCTCTATTCCTCTTAAGATCACGTGTTTTTCCTCTTCTGACTACTTCCAATCCTCTTTAGTTTTTTAACCCGAGATCTGTGTTGCTTCTAGCATCCATTTATACCATCCATATCCCTATAGATTATAACGCAGAAAGAACCTTTAATGTGACATGGATGTCACTACCTGACTATAAGTACCATATTCTTTTTTGCGCTGGAACTGATTTATTTATTCGACTGTATCATGTTATCAACAGCTTGCTAGGAGCTAGAATTTAAAGCGTTTTGGCAAAGCTCTTATACCCAAAGTATTTCGTCCCATGGCCATTAGGAAGGATGCGTGGGCGATACACGTGGCGATACATCCGCAAGACGTAATCGGGAGCGTATTAATAATAAGAGAAAAGGCGTAAAATAGTCTTATGGCGAGAACACAGTTGTGCGGATCGAGAGGCACGCAATTTTCTCTTTTTACTTTACGTTGCTTCATTTTTTCTTCACTTTCGGATTGTACGTCGTCCGTATCTGGACTCGGCTTACGAGTGAGACTAAAAATACAGTCTCCGTCAATCGAGAACACGTGTATCTCCTACTTACGTAGGAACTTCCTCGTCTCCTTCTCTTTTCCTGCACTATATGTATAACTAAAGTAGCTAACTGCCTAACTCTTACTGGCGAGCTTGTGGTTGCTTTTAATCGGTTCTGTGCCCGTTGCGCAACTCATTGCGATCACGTGCGCTCTTTTGCCTCACGAGAATTAATACCCTAGAGCGCGATACGCACACACGACAGCTCGACGTGATCCGAATCCAGTTGACGTTGCCAGCAAGACCGAGAGGAAAAAAGCCTTTAAATATTGACACAGGGTTATTCTGAATTAGGTATAAGGGATGGATAAGAAAACTGGACTCTTATTATTTTATGTTACCTTAGTACAGCACGCGAATTCCACTTTACGAAATCGAATGAACGCAATACGTATAGACAAGGTCGAAATACTAGTAAATGAGACATAGATAGACAAAGAGGGAAAAAGAGAAAAAGACAAAGACTGAGAGCATCCACTGTACATGCAGAATGTCAAGGCGGTCGCGATATCTAGCCTGTTGCAATTCACTTTTATCTTTTTTTCTTTACACGGTTTTTTTACCGCTTTTTAGTTTTTACTAGACTTTCGATCTAGTCTTGAAGGCAGCGATTAACATTATGATTAAATCTACAATTTACGAGATAACCCCGAGATGCCTAGTAGAATCCAATACTATAGGTAGTGACCATTGCGTAAACGTAATTAGAGCATGACAATGAGGAATTTTTAAGAGGAAAAACAGTAACTACGCTGTATTCCATTGCGTAAAGTTTCTTCAAACAGTAATGCCAATATTTATATTTGCAGTTAGAATATATCAGAAGGTCAGGATGCTCAGCAGCTTGGCAAGCTACCTACTTGGTAGTAGTTCTGGTGCTCAAGATACCCGTGGAGATTCCGGAATTGAGAGGACTGGGGATTCCTACCCTGTAGAAGCCAGACTTAGCCAGGTGGAAGCCGAGGGCGATGATTGGATCCTCATTGACCTAGCTGGTAACTGTTATTGGACTATAGAAATAATAAGAAAAGTGATGAATGCTCTACGGACGAGAAGAGTCTTAATGTATCTTCCTTTGTTTTGTTCTATTGTAGTTGAGGGTGCAACGGCGCTGGAAGAGTCGTGGTACGTGACACCCCCTGCATGCTTCACCAGGGCGGGCCCCGTTCACGTAGAGACTTCGCCCTTGGAGGACCTGCTAATAGAGCATCCTAGTATGTCCGTCTATAGGGCAGCAGCGCCATCCGTCGCCCCGGATACCCCACCACCTACTCCAGACATCCATGAGGAGGAAGAGGAATGTGAAATCCTCGGTAATACCACGAGTCCTTTAATGCTGGTTGCCGAAGCCACACCAGTTTCAACCGAGTGGAGCAATACCCGGAGACGTAATGGTCGAGCCGCCGAAATTGTGGTTGATTCCAGCAGAAGGAATGGCCTTCATGAGCATAGGAATAATCGTTCACTTGGTGCCGCCGAGGAGTCTCGAATTGTTCAATCAAGATCCGCCCAGAAAGTACGTATGAAATTATATATATTCACGTGACTTAAAATATTACTTTCGCGAATCCTAGATTTTGACAATTCGTTTCTTTACAGGTCCTGGAGAAACGAGCGAGCCAGACTTTAAAAAGAGGACGTCTTGAGAGGAGCAATAAGGCTCGTGAAGTATCCAGCGGCAAGGGTAAGCGACCACGTCGCCAGGACCGTTTGCGGCTACAAAATAGCGGCGCTAACAACAACCGCAAGTGCTAGTCGTCTGATCTCAGGCCAGGGTGCACCTTAGCAGTAATTTTCTTTCAACTTAGGGGATTCAATTCGCCGGGTTGTTTTAAATAGAGGATTATAAATTTAGAGATTTTATCTCGCTGTTCAGGAAGGATACGCTGTCATGCAATTACCGATCCTAATTTACAGACTCATGTATTTTACTTTTGAAAACACACTTGTAGTAACTGAAGACATTCTTCTTTGTCTCATTTCTACTCCTAGGATGAATACGAAAACGTTTATCCCATGGTTTCCTAATAGTTTTTTTTTGTTGTAAATATTCTTGTAGTTATTTACACGTAACATACGTATAAACAACGTTTATCTTTTATATTTTTCATTTTGTGGGCATCTATTAATTTAGTCGAGATCTGTAATAAGTCGCCCGTGGATGTCGCGTTTCTAGGTGCGGTTCTTTGGCCAATCACAGCACAAAATATATTGGACATTCGAAGGAAGAAACGATCGCACGATCAAGAAATGATCATCCAATGTTATTCACTTTTTGTTTTTCTCTTTCCGGTAATTAAGTGATTTATCTTAACTTGTTGTCTGGAAGCGTGACCGCGTGCACCCTGGTCCTAACAATTATTAAAGTATTTTATATCACTAATTATAACTCTTAATTGCTATTCATCGTTCATTATTCTTAACGATTAAGTCTTTCGTATTGTTGCTACTCAAGTCAGAGTGTGGGTACGTTCCGAGTGAAGGGTGTTAAATGAAACATTTGATATTGGACAGAAACTAATTGCAACAAAGAAGTCCGGCATTATCATAAGCCTGAATTTTTATTGAAAAAGGTGGCTTAGCCATCAGAGAATTACAGCAATGCACAATGCAATACTTTGAATTGGAGAACTGCATGATAATCAAAATCTTTTTTACATGTCCTTCTGTCCTGGGTAACCACAATAAATTTGCGACTCCCCTACATCGCTTCTCGTGTACATATGCATATACATATATAAAATAATGCTAAAAAGATAATAAATTTAAAAATATATATATATGTATACTCGCCGTCGTTATACGGAGTACATACCAGTAACGAAAGGAAAAAGAAGCAAAATTAAAATCAATTGCAAAGTTTATTGCGAGACTAATAAAGATTGCATAATCTTTGTAGGATCAGTTTTGTTTAAAGGTCTCTGACGTACACAAAAAGAGGAAACAAGTATTTTGGTGTATATAAATACTTCTATTATTTTTGAGCAAAGTATCGTCGAAAATATATAAAATTCAGAACATAGTGGCCATATTGAATTGGTAATGTTAGATCTGTAGCTGTAAAATATTTAGTAACTGGGTATAATATTAGACAGAATCTACGTAGGTAGTTGAGTACTACACTCTGCATTGCCCCCCCCCCTCCCCATATGTAGGGGTTTTCAGGAGGTTGCACTAACTGAAGGTAGTCCATCTGATTTATATGGGTAGAACCACCTTCAACTGGGCTAATATGCCTGAATAGCTTTCTACCTATTAATGCTGATGCAAAACTATTCTTGTATGGTGTCTAATTAAATGATTTCAGCCATTCTGATTATTATTATTATATCATAACTACTTGAAAAGCTGTGTGTCTAAATGATCTAACAATATCGTTAAAGTTGAAAAAAAACATAAAATTACAAAACACGTACTCATTTCGTTTGTACTAATACAAAAGCGTCGCCAGTAGACTCAGAACGAAATTGGTATCTAGCAAGTTGTGCTCCTCTCATCTATGCGAGAGATAAATCGACGGCGAGGACAGTCGCGTAGAAACCGTATGTACGTTCGTGTACGTTCTGCTTTGTTTGTATTGATGTGTTCAAAAAACATAAGTAAAAAAAAAGTTACAGACACAATGAAATTGTGCGTAGCTTGTGTTCCGCTTGATGTATGTACATTTTACTGTATAGCCGTCTGGTAGGTAAATGCATAATCGTCTTTGTGTGAATATGGGGTGGTTGGCAACAAAATAAGAAATAATATCGAACCGCGATGAAGAAAGAGAAAAAAGATAAATAGGGAATAATACTATGAGTATAATACGAGGGTACATATACGACGGTTCATTATTGTAAGAGCAATCCAGAATTAACAAAGACTACGTCATTGTTTTTTTGCTCTCTAATTCTCTTATTGATATAGATAGCTGTATTACTGCGACAAAAATGATAGCGTAATAATAAATAAAATATATAAAATAGAGAGAGAGAAAGAGAGAGAGAGAGAGAGAGAGAGAGAGAGAGAGAGAAAGAGAGAGAGAATGAGAAAGAAAGAAAGAAAGAGAGTGAAATAGAGTGCTGTAAGGTTTCAATCCTAATGTTTAGACTAGTTAATAAAATAGAATAAAGTCTGCCGGCGATAAATGGGGAAATGATATCTTATGGACACTCGTGGAAAAAGCCGTCCTCAGCGAATGGGGGATAAAAGGAACGAAAGGATAAGAACAATACAAATGTAATAATAAATGGAAAGCGAAGAACGATAACATAAGAGCCGGTATTAATTGATATTTGACTCGGAATGTACCCGACTATGTGTGTGAGTACGATTCCTACACATTATTGCTATAAATTTTGGCGAGTGAGAGAAGATTGATAATTTTACTTTGCGATTGAGAAAATATGCAAATAAGTGCATAAATAGCCGATAATTGTAGCGATTATAATTTATTACTGCTGACTAATAGTTACACATACATATTACTATTATTAATATTATGACGTAACGTTCGGGTCCATAACACGATCTGATTAAACGATTCAAAATAATTGTTGGTACTATTCAACGTGAAAACAAAATATATATACACTGGCTGTGACATAGCCCGACAGATTGAGCGTGGTCGATTCTTCGACGTGAGCGATAGATAACAAAAACAACAAGATACAGGCAAACAATTTTGAATAGATGGCATTTCTATGTGAGATGCAGGTACAATGCAAGTCATATGAATGTCCTCTGCATGACTTGCGTATCATCTGGTTGTTCGTCGATGACTATTGAGTTTGCGTATTTGTATGTACATTTCTCGCGTTCATAAAACGTAATTTACTTAATGATCTTCGTGGACACCCCGGACATTTCATGACGACGGGGACTATGGGAGAAATAAATAAATAAATGAATAGGTAAATAAATAAAACAGAATAACAGCAACAAACATACGCGTTACGATATAACACACATATATTGTATTTTTCTTAGATCAAAAGAAAGTATGACTGTAACGGCCGATTAAATGCTCTGATATTTAGAGCAGGAAAATGTGATAAAAAACACAAATAAAAGGTTAAAAATGCACGTTTTACACGGTCTACCTTTATTTCATTGTTTGATGCTACTCTATATTACAATTAAATCCCTTCCAAAGTATTGTTACTATTATTGTAGATTTATCGCACAACTGAACTTCTGACTAGCAGTACTTTTATTAGTATCATAACAGCCTTGTCAACTGGTTGAATTTCTCGGATTGCAGTATCAGTGCTATATCATTTTAGTCGTAGAATCTTCTTATAATCGTTATCGTTATGTATCGGTTCCGTAGTATATTTCCCAATAAACAATGCTCCGTTATTGGTATGGTGCATGTCGGTGCTTTGCCAGGTGAATAAAATTTTATTTTATTTAGAAATTAAATATAACCTTAATTCGTCGTTGTACTGTCTACTACATGAAGATTCACCAGTATTCTACACAATTTCATTTTGATTTTAAAGCGTGTCTTATTAATAATAACAGTACTGACGTTATTATGAGTACTAAGAATTCTCGGTGCAAAAAATATCATAGTCTTATTCATATTATTTTTATGTAGGAACACCACGATACGGTGGATCAGTTAAAGAAATTATATCAAATGCTGTAAAAGATGCTGAGTCTTATATAGAGTGCGGTGTCGTAAGTTTTTGACAAAGGAATTTAGTCATAGTTTGAGAAAATAAATGAAACTTATATTACAGGATGGTATTATGGTTGAGAATATGCATGACATACCTTACGTTCGGTCAAAAGATTTATTACCGGAAACTACAGCCATTATGACCCGAGTCTGCACGGAAATTAGAAAAGTTGTTTTAAATTGTACAGCCTGTGGCGTTCAGGTTATAAACCTAATTGTTATATTGCATAAATTTGATATCGTTAAAAAATTTGACATTAGTTATCATCAGGTTCTAGCAGGAGCAAACAAAGAGGCTCTCGCTGTCGCACAGGCTGCTAATTTTCAATTTATTCGAGCAGAAGGATACGTGTTTTCTCATATAGCAGATGAAGGATTTACGGATTCTTGTGCAGGAACTTTACTCAGATACAGAAAGCAAATTGGGGCAGAGGATGTTCTTGTTTTTGCTGATGTAAAGAAAAAGCATAGTGCCCACGCCATTACTGCAGATGTTAGTTTGGTAGAGACGTCAAAAGCTGCTGAATTCTTTCTCGCCGATGGCGTTATTCTTACAGGATCTGCTACAGGGGACCCTGCGGATGCGGGACAACTTGAAGGTAAGGATTGCTATGGAACCATTCACGTATTTTAATATAAAAATTAATTTTCCTGTAGAATTGAAAGAGTCAACAAGAGGTCCTATTCTCGTGGGTTCTGGAGTGTCTTATGATAATTTGGAAAAATATACTTCAGCAAACGCTATTATCGTTGGAACGAATTTTAAAGTCGATGGACGTTGGGAAAATGCCGTTGATTCTAAGAGAGTTGAAAGATTTATGAAAAAATTAAAAACACTGGAAAAATGAATATATGTTTATTTATAGACTTATTTAAGTGCATCAGTCATATAAATTGTACCACTCACATAATACCTTCTTAAAAAATGGTGTAATATATACGAAAGTTTATTAAAGACATTGATTATGAAAACTTATGTTTCATCTTAATCTAAAAAAACCTCTTAGAGAGTTCCCAACGGCTGAAAAGAAATGTCCTATCCTTTTAAACGACGTTGTAGATGATTCGATATTTTGCTCATAAGTTTCTTGATGAAATTCGTATGGATACGACGTTTCATTAATGGTATCTAAAGTTGTTGATTTTTTAGAAGGTCCTGCCACAATTCTACATTTTTTATCATATCTGTTAGCTTTTAGAGGAACTTGTCGAAGTGGATACAAAGAATCCATATATGGTTGCTTATTTTGGCAATTGTTCTCGTTAGAACAACCTTCCGATAATGATTTATCCATCCAAGTATTTCCTTTATTGTTTAAGTTGTCGGTTGTATTTGTTCTGGATTTTTTTAATTTTTTAAATGGGAAACACTCTGTTCCTTTTTCCGCATCACCATCATCCTCACAGTCACGGTTGATATAAATTATATTTGATATATTTGGATCAGTCTACATGATAAGATAAATCAGTGATACCTTAAAAGTATTATGGACGATGAAAAATAAAAAGATGAATAATTACCATTTCATCAACACCATCCTCATGTCTTTTTCTTTTGCAACGTTTTTCTGGGATATTTTCTGATGGAAATTGGTAGATATTATGATGTCTTAATGGCATTCTGGAACTACTATCTTTTCTCAGTGTCTGTCTGCATTCTGCATACTACAAAACCAAATAAATTAAAATAATGTAAGTTGATCATGTTGTACACCCATTAGATTTTGCATTACCTTCTTTGCAGCGTCCTGCAATGACTGTATCCATGCTTCACTATCTCCATTTTCTGAGTATAGTAACAGAATTTCTTGAAGGCATGAAACTTTAAAAAGACCACCACTCAATACACGCTGTACTTTGCATTTATTTAGTGGTAACAAACAACACACTGTTAAAGAAGTCTCAACACCTCCCTTGCAGTAAAGCAAGGTATCGCTGAGAAGAACAAAATGTCTTCTGTATGAGGAATTTCCTCGTCGTGAAACACGCATCAATGGACCTTGTCTTAATAGCTTTCGTCCTGGTTTGATTAAATTAATTGGACTGATGATTCGTCTTTGCAATTCAAGCAATTTTTGTGTATCTTCATAATCTGCTACTAAACTATTTATATGTATTGCTGTTTTTTCTATCTCAGCCAAGGATCCTGCAATGCAGTTACATGGACTATATAATGTATTAGAATTAAAAAAGATAGGAAAGATAATTGTGCATACCTCTCAATATATTGTAATCCTTATGTCTGGTTGATGTGTGTTTTAGTACTTCAGAAAGTAATAGTTTATATCGTGGTATTCTTTGAATTGGAGCTATTAGCAAGGAAGACAACTTTTTTCCAACCTCTGGTCTACTTTCTTGCTTTGCTATGAAATCTGCAGTTACTGGATCATTCTGCTCTGTATCCTAAATAAATTCAAATACTGATGCAAGGGTAAAAAATTTAGTAATGAAGATAATTTTATAAATTTACTTGTAGTAGTATTAGAGCTTGTTTATAATCATAGGCATAAACTGAATATAACTTAAAGAACGGAGCCAGTCTGTAAAATGCCTTAGCAACATTTTCAGGATCTTGCTTTAATTCCTTCAGCAATTCACCATTAACATTGTATAAAGATTCAATATTTCCAAACAGTGTAATGTAAGAAGCATGCGTTAATAGTCCTTTTTCTATCATAGTATGCATGAAGAACTGAAAAATAAATATATTCTTTAAATTTATTAATACAGTAATGAATTATACAACATTTATTTATAATGACCTACTTGCATAATTGTTTCCAATTGGTGTAAATAAGTTACTTCAGAAGTTAAAATTTCTTGTATTGCTTGAGCTCTTAAATTCCTATCCTTTTCAGCTCTGTTCTCTTGATGAATTTCATCCAGTGCACTAAGAACTATTATTCAAAGTGTAGCAAACATTAAAATCCTTATGAATGAAAAAATTAACGATTTACCTTTCATTCGCGTTCTTGTTGTTAGGATATTCCTCTCATTAATAATACTCTTTAGTTCAGCACTGAGCGTCGTTTGAGGAGTTCTTGGTGAATTCATTATTAATTAATGAAAATTATAAACATCAGATATTCATTAGTTCCAAATTTCGAAAAATTTCTATTTTTCTTCGAAAACTATTATACTCTGGCCATCTGCTATTGTCACCTGTGAATTCCCTTTCAAACTAGATACTGGTCCTAGAAACGTAATAATCTCATAAATGAGAAATCCATTACTTATATGTAAAAGGAAATGCATGTACGGAATAATTCGATATACCTATTTTCATTCATAAACATAAAGTTTAGACTTTTATCATATGAAATTAGCAAATTTTTTTCATACTGCTTAGCATTGCAAAACACCATCTACTGGCAAACATTTGACATTCTATCTACCAATGAACGTCCGTTAAATACTTCTTGCTCCCTTCCACATGCGTGTGTGTCCTAACTTAGTATAGAAATTGAGTCGGAATCTGACCAATCGCAAGAGCGCAAGAAGATACGTTATTTTGAATGAGCTAACTCGTAATGGCATTTAAAGCGGGTTGAAGTAGAATATAACTTGTGTGGAAATTTTTTGGAGGTGCCTGGAATCGAATGGACTTCAACTACTCGTTTAGTGAAATATCTTATTCATTTCTGTAATTTTTATTGAAAGTTTCTCCTGGATTTTGTGTCTGTGTCCATTTTATTCGTGAAAAAGTTGTAGAACCATTGTATTCATTTTCGCGTTTTTTCGTCTCTGCAAACCTTTATATTGGTAGGTATGTAATTTATAAACTCATTTAAAAATGTGATAAAGTATGATAAGAGTTTAATATAATGTTCTAACCATTAAAGTTCTAGGGTTAATTTTGTTCCATAAGAATGTTGAAAGGCAAGGGAAATAATATTCCATCACGACCTGCAGTACCACAAATGGGCATGAGTTTGAAGCCTAGTGCTTTTAAACAACTACGAATATCGAAACCAACAACTGTTCCGACTAACAGTGGTTTACCATGCACTGCAGAGGTTCAAAAAAGTGATGTCGACAGTACAGTTGATGATCAAGTAAAAACATATATATCAAAAAACCAACCTGTAATTCAAAGTGATGATCCTAAGACAGCTACGGAATTAATGCCACCACCTAAATTGCCTCCCCCGTTGAAATCAGTAGATCAACAGCCTTCGCAAAAAGATAAAGAAAATGTTAAAAGCACTGAACAGAAAGTTGATCAAGCCAATAAAGAGGATAGTAAAAAGAAAGGAAAAGACAATATTGAGCCTGCAAAAAAATGGGTCTTGGGTGATTTTGATATTGGAAAGCCTCTGGGAAAAGGAAAATTTGGTAATGTTTATTTAGCCAGAGAAAAGAAGTCTAAGTTTATTGTGGCAATGAAAGTGCTCTTTAAAGCACAAATTAAAACAGCTGATGTCGAACATCAAGTCAGAAGGGAAATTGAGATCCAAACTCACCTTAGGTAAGTTCAATACATAATAAGAATTCTTTGCAAAAACTTAAAATATGCTAGAACTTCTATCTTCATATCTCAATACATTTAAACTTTATGTTGGTTTAAAGTTCTAGATATTAGGTGTTTCGATTGGTAAATTGTTTCATATACAGCTATCATTTGTGATGTGCTATAGAGTTCCATTTACACGGAACTATATTTATATTACATCTAGTGTAAGAAATTTTTTTCAATAGAAAACGTTTTTAGTAAAGTGTTCATGAATTTCCTTCGTAATGACACCTATTCATAAATATTTAAAAAGTTAAATAGATTTAATTTCTATGGTATAACCACTTTCAGATGGTGTAATAGTCCTGAATAATTCTATAAATATATTAGCAAACTTATTCAAAGCAGTTACCAAATAGTTTTAAATTAAAGAATTTGCACAACAGTTATTCTGTTTAGCAAATATCCTTGAATTTTAAAGTTCTGTAGATAACTTTATTTTATTTTAGGCATCCAAATATATTACGCATGTATGGATATTTTCATGATGATAGAAGGATATATTTGATCTTGGAGTACGCTCCAAAAGGGGAGCTATTCAAGCAACTCCATAGTCAGCCAGACAAACGTTTTGATGACGTTAGGACAGCCACATATATCTCGCAATTGGCAGATGCGTTAAAGTATTGTCATAGTAAAAATGTCATTCACCGTGATATTAAACCGGAAAATTTACTCCTCGGAATGCACGGCGAATTAAAAATGGCAGATTTCGGGTGGTCCGTTCATGCGCCATCCTCTAGGCGAGAAACACTCTGTGGTACCCTGGACTATTTACCCCCAGAGATGGTTTTAGGAAAAACTCATAATCATACTGTGGATTTATGGGGTGTTGGAGTTTTATGCTATGAGTGCCTTGTGGGAAATCCACCATTCCTTGCTCAAACCTATGACGAGACTTACATGAAAATTAGAAAAGCTCAATATAAGTTCCCTAGCTTTGTAAGCGAAGGAGCTCGTGATTTAATTTCCAAGGTAAAAATCCTCGCTGCTTCCTCTTGAAATTTTGCCTCGATATGTTCAGTATATTAGTGACTTCTTTTTAGCTATTGGTGGTTGATCCGGAGGGACGACTATCGCTTGACGGGATCTTAAATCATGCTTGGATTATGGAGAAAAGAACGACTGAACCCCATAAGCAGTGAAAGTGGTCATTTTATTTTAATTGTGATATGTCATAATAATACTTCGATGTACTATAATGAAATTTATTCATATTTTACCCTATAATTTAACGTATTATAATGTACTTTATATTACTATATGATTGGTGGAATTAATATTCTAATTCTATTTCTAATTTGTCATGTAACCACTCATATCATCATCATCTGAATCCTTTCGATCCGTAATGTATCCGCAGCTATGTACTGAATGAGGTGTCCTGTCCTTAGGGGTACTTTTATTACTCATGGGAATCTCTGCCATAGGTCTCGCGTGTTGAGAGCCTTTATTTTCCTCATCTTCTCTGCCCTCTTTATTTTTTGCAAATATAATCTCCAGACTGCATATTACGTTTACCAACTCCTCTTCCAGTTGAGGATCACACGAGAAAGATACCAAACCCGGCTCGCAACCTGGAGCACCTTTTTCAAAATTCATCGGATTTTCGAATCTAATAAAAATATGATCTTTTGTTCATGAACCTTGTGTATCCTGCAGATTTTCCCAACGGATTAGGGCTTCTCGAAGAGGTTTGTAAAGTTGGCGTCTACTTGGATTGTACCAAGTTTTTACCTTCTCATCTAATTGTTGTTTCTCTTCAAAATTCAACAGGCTCCAGCTTAAGAACAACTGCTTTAACCTTGGCACTGTAAATGTATGACAGTTAAGAGTGTTTACTAAACTCTCATGCATTTGTTGCAGTGTGTGCATCACAACCTTCAGGAATTAGAGTGAATATTGCATCGCATATTTGTTCAAAGATCGTTTCGTCCATGTATTTCACGATGCTAAGTTCGCTGCTCATCGTGTTTGTAAATATAGATTTTGACTGCACCTCAACTGCTTTTCCTTTTTTATTTTAAAACATTAGATTAACGTTAAAACAAAAAGCGACTGTCATTTTAAATCATTAAGCCTAATTTATGGATTTTTTTTTTTAAATATTGGGTAATAAAAAATAACACTTTATAAAGGTGGAGCATTTATTTCAAAAATGTGATACAATTACTTCTTTGCTGGCTTTTTGGTATCCTTTGGAGCTTCTGTGCTCTTAGACTTCTTAGCCTTCTTCTTCAATCTATAAAATGCTGCTGTCCTCAGCTTATTCCTGATTTGTTTAGCTTTTCTTAGCTTAAAACGATCAAAATCGCTAAGTGTTGCACGCTGTAAAATTAAAGAATGAATTTATTACTAATGCAATGAAATGTGGCAACCACAGTATTGTGTTAAAATATTTCAGAGAAGAAGTTAGCTTCAGTTTTGTATCAGATGGCAATTCCTATCAAGAACAAGGTTCATCATAGTATAGGTATAAATAGCATAAATAATTAATATATAAACATACCTTCTTCTTAGCTTCAACCTTCTTAGCCCACATGGTTTCACGCCACTGATCATCGATTTTACTGGATTCCCAGGCTTTACGCACAACACGCGTAGAGCCAGTGTAAGGAAATTTCAAACGAAACTTAGTCAGATGCAGCTGGCTAAGTCTCATCTGGCCTCGTGGTATATTAGATTTTGGTCCATCGACAAGAACCTACAACAGATAATCACAATTAATATCCAGAATATCAAAGACAAAGTTGTCCAATACTATAACATAAATTTCAGAAATGATATAATAGCTTCATTTATGTATCAGCCGGCAATTCCTATCAAGAATATCGGTTCATCATCGAAGAGGAAATAAAGCGAGCTTCCAAATAATTTACTAAAAATTTCTTACCCTGTTTTGGTCAATGACATCGACGATTGTGACAAGTTTACCCTGATGGGCACCATCACTCACGTAGGCAACGCGGCCCGTTTGGACGAACCTTTCAAACGGCTAAAATACATTGTAATTATTCATTATTTTCCAATCGAATAATAGAGTCACTTCGTTTAACAATGGAAATGTGGTTAAGTATTCAGGTACACAAATTGGGAATGCCATGTGGCTTATAGGAACCGTAGGCTGGATGTACATTTTTCGGAAATAATACAAATTTCAACTACGCCTTAGTTGAATTTCTATTGTCAGACGAAGGTAAGTGTTCTTTATCCTAATATTATATGAATATTGTATTATAAATTCCAATTTTATAAGAAATCCAACTTTATATTAGAAAGCTCAACACGCTTACCATGATTAACCGGAAGCGAAAGACCTGAAAATTTGAGTCAACAGAATGCAGCACCTTCGTACGTCGTTTTATTCAAACGAGTGATTAAATATTTCCCTTATTTACTTTCTGAAATATATGAATAGATGAATGATATAAAATTTGTAAAAGAAACATATTATTGATACTTCTATTTTATTAAAATTTATATGCGGTATGTATTCTGATAAAACCAATATGTATTTTGAATTGCTGTGACTCACGTAATACTTTCCTAGCTTCTCGTTTCTTGGTTTCCTGTCAACATTGGATGGATGCGGATATGTGGAAACAGTAATATTTTTAAGGTATATAATTGTTAATCGATTTTAATCAATTATTTAATTAATTATTTAATATTCTAATCACTAATGTATTACCTTGGCGATTTAGCTATCATGGAAGACAATGCGTTGAAGGAAATATCATATCTTACGCGTAAGTCTCCTGTACATGATGTATACCCCAAGGTTAAAGCACCGTTCAGGATGTCGAATATATTTTGCATTTCAGACCTGTTAGAACAGCACAAGAAATATCATGTAACTGTAAGGGAGCAGGTACCAAACGTAGAAGCAAATTCTTCAAAGGCTTTTAATTTTCCATGTTCCACTAATCAGTTGCCTTTAAAATCAATATCGCAAGGGACAAATCAGTATAGCTATGTGAAATTCCAAACAACTTCGACGAAAGTTCATGTTAATCCTAATTTTAATCCTGTGAACACTACTATCCATATTAACCCAAAACTCCGGGGGAAAACTTCTATTTATGTGAATCCAAAAGTAATAAAAAATATAGCAGCAAAGCAACAGATTGAAAGTAGTAAAGAATCAAAACAAGATTCTAATCCAAATATAGTAGAGACTAAATATGAGAGATCTGTACATGTCAATCCTAAATTAATGCAAAAACTGTCAAGCACTGTTCCAACTGAAAGTAAATCTCACAATGAAAAAGTAATTAAACCCGCGAGTCAGTATGCAGTTTGCTCAAAATCCAAATTGATCAAAAGCATTGTTGTGTCCCCTGTAACATCCAGAAGATCCTTGGGCTCAAGTTTAGTGTCAGTGTCCAAACGAAAGCTTATAAGAATGAAATCTAATGTTAAAGGATCTTCTGGTATGGCTTTGAATTCTAAACACAAAAGAATTGTAAATTCTGGAATTAGAAAAACCAAAGTTGCCACCAAGTACAAACTTGTTATGGATATTGAAAAAAAATTTGCTAGCACTACCACTGTAACAAAACCAATCGGAACTACTAGTAAAATTCAACCAAACAAATACAAGATAGACAGAACAGCAACTCAAGGAATAGAAGAAAGTAAAATTGTTAAAGTTCCTTCTTTAAGGAAATTAGAGTAAGTACAATTATGTTAAAAATATAACATTAGATACTTCTATAATATTTGATAAATGAAAATAATCAACTAACAATATCTTCAGGGGATGCACAACTGCATTATTAAGAATTGGGGGAGTTTTATATAAATCTTCCAGGAATCAATTAATTCGAAGCAACATACATACACCATCATCAAAAAGTATATTTCAATAACATTTATCTATTGTTGTATATATTGCTATGATGTTTTATATGGCCTAACGATTACAGAGAAACGCTACGTTATAAATGTACAAGGAGACAAATTCTTAATGGCTTCAGATGGTAAAAAACTTTGTAGACTAAGCTCTATAGGAGAATCATCCTCTGTTATAAACAAGTCACGCATCAGCATTGGTGGAATAACTTATGTGGAAAAAACACCAAATGTGCTAGTTCGTGCTACATCTAAAACTATTATCAGGTAACCATAAAAAGGTTTTCCCTTTTAATTTTGTATCTGTATTTTAGATTTTACCAACATCAGTTTTATCTTTTTGTTTCAGCAACAAAGTGAAACAAAGAAGTATCCAGATTTTGAGGAACAAGATGCGCAAGAACAATCAACCCTGTCTATTCTTCCAGAGATTTGGTTACTGTGCAAATCAGGTGAAGAGTACCTGTCACAAGTTGCACGATAAGAAACAAGTTGCTCTCTGCAAAAAGTAAGTTAATAACTTATTCTTTCACTATATTTGTCATTTAAATAAGAATATTTTCAGCTTCTTGCAAGGGAAATGTCTACTGGACGATTGTCGAATGTCCCATGATGTTGGGCCCGAAAAAATGCCAACGTGTAAATACTTTTTGGAAGGTTGTTGTATTCGCGACCCGTGTCCTTATCTCCATGTTAAAGTCTCTGCTAGCACTCCGATCTGCACTCAATTTTTACGTGGCTATTGTGCAGAGGCAAACAAGGTAATAGTAGTTTAGGTTTTCCATTTATTACTAGAGCTAGAATCAAATTGACTTCTGTAAAGAACTAGTTTGTTACTTTTTATTTCAATAGTGCAAAAAACGTCATGTCTATCTGTGTCCGGAATTCGAGAGGACGGGAACTTGCGGCAAAGGTAAGTATTGCCCTTATCCTCACAAAAAAAATGTTTCGACTTCGAAAAGGCCGCGGAAACTCCCTGATCGGAAACATAAAGCGATAAGTTCGGATATTGCCAGTACTGTTCCATCACACACTAAGTCTAGAAAGCGATATTACGATGAGTCGGGTAACACAAGCATTGATATAGAAAAAATGCGGGAAAGTGTTTTGAAAAAACTAAAAATAATGAAAAGTACAAAAATTGTACAAGCTAAAAAGGGAAAGGATTCTGGTGAGCAGAATGATGCGAGTTCTCGAACTTCAGAGGATAAATCTGATTCTGAGTACGAACGGCCCCAGAGAGCTCCGTTGGGTCCGTTGCCCGCCTACATACCAATTAATTAATTTATTAAGTATTTCATTTACCCATATACAAAATGAAAACTGTCTGGGAATGAAGATTAGTTATGAAAGGAATTGTATAAATTTTAAATATTATATCAAATTTAATTTAGAAAGATTTTAATTCTTTACATATTTAACTTAAATTCATCCGCTGAAAGTTACTTAAATTCTTTTCCCAGACAGCCTAGCATTGCCTGTGATATTTTTAATTAACTCATCAATCGTAATTCTACATACGTATGTATATACAAATTCTATGACAGATTAAGATACACAATATATTTTGTAACTACGAATTTGTATATAAATTGTATCTGTGTATTAAATAAATTCGTTATAGTTGGTAATAAATATACTTTATCGAAATATTTACAGTGTTATTTATCTTACATTAATTACATATTTCAGTTATAATTTTTTGCTTAACCATCTGTCATATAATATTGACGAAGTACAGAAAATAATATTACAATTTTCTAGTAATTGAGTTATGTACCAAAACAAGTTCGACGTAAAAAAAAAAAAAATTCGTCCATACATTCATTCTGTATAATTAATGATATAGTAGAATCCAATTAGTCTCGTGATTATAAGCCAATAGAATAGGACAATGCAAAAGTAAGGATATACTATTCTCATCAATCATACAGGATACCTCAAGCCACTTCTCCAGCCAATCCTGCATACCCTCCACTGACATGTTCACAGGATTGACACCTCTAAAGGACAGTGCCTAAAATACGGTAGAGAAAAAATTGAGAATGCACAAGTTATATGAAGGATGCATTTCAGTTGGCTTACCCATTTTAAAGCATCATTATGCATCTTTGTGACACCTCCTTCTTTTCTAATAGCATCATCCATTTCTTTAATTAATAGTCCTCTATCTAATAATCGACTTTTCCTATTAAAACACCATTTGTTCATTCCATGAATTGCCAGTAATTCTTTCTGTAACAAATTTTGTTTTCATTATATTTAGAATTATACATAAATAAAGAATATTTAATACAACCTACAATATGTTTTCTCTTAAGCGAACTCAGAGAATATGGTGGTGCAGTAAATAATTCAATACATGCAATGATATTCGAAGTGGTAGGATGAGTACCACTACCAAGGCAAGCTATGATGTCCCTCCATTTCCTTTTTAATTCACGATTCTTTATCTGATGCACCTGAGCCTGCATGCATCTGAACAGTGGTTTATTATGTTTCAATCTCTTCTTGTGTTCTATCAACAGGAAATCCAGCCTTTGTTGTAAAGACCAGTAGTGATACGTAAGAAGGTGTCGGGGAAAAAAATAAGCAAGAGGGAATATGATATAATTTGTAAATGGTATTGCTGAGATTAGAAGAACTGGTGATATCTTGAGTAAATCTCTAGGCATGGTCTGATTAATCTCTAGTTCCTGTCTAGAGAGACTGTGTTCTCCATCAATATTCAGCTTCTTCTTGATTAACAGAAACTTTTTAAGTTCTACGTAAAAGTCCTTGGTACCCACACTAAATACACGATAGACGTGCATCGTTTTTGGAAAGTTCTTCTCCAATGTCTTTTCATAATTCTTTATGTAATCCAAGTATCTTGAAAACCAATATTTGCGAAATACAGCTACTTTAGTATACTTCTCTTTAACACTGTCATTATCTGCATGTCTTATCTGACACAGAGTAATTCCAGGACTAGACGGAAACTTTTTAATGGTATTATGTGTTATAATTCTTGTCACAAATTTGTGCATTCTTCAACCTTTGTAATAATTTTAATACAGGAAGTTTCGTTAGCAGACGACGTATGTCGTATGTTGGGCAAGAGGTTAGATATCAACTTTTTGTAGTTATTAATTATTCCCATTAGGAATAATTTTGTTATAAGAAGCAAGTTGATCCGTAGTGAGTATCATTTTCGTAAATGTGTGGACATATTTTTTTCTTTAATTAATAGCTGAGAACAGAACTTCGTGCTACAGATCCAACCTATTAAATCTTCAATGGTCTTCAGTGGTCTTCAGTAAACTGAGCAGCAGCACGCCAGTCAACAGATGTTTCGACCCATGTCGTCAGTTCTCAGGATAGTACGGCTAAGTACGGTTTTTCTCCACTTGCGCGACTTTTCGAAAACGGTCCAAACGTTAACGTCACGACCAGTCACGACTCTATCAAGCTCACAAGACGCTAACAAGCTGTTCAAAAGAAAACGCTAACGTTTAAAATAGTCATTCCATTTAGCGCACGATACTCCTTTTGTCGACAGTCGATCTCCAACCGGCCGGCAAATAGGACTAAGTATCGTTCTATCTTATTGCTCAACGGAGAAACAATCGTAAGTCATGATCGTGATGCACGTTTTCGGGTTTTTTCTGATATAATTAACAACCCGAGATCCCAAGTTATATTTAACTCATCTCATATAGGATGTATCGCATAGCTGGTTCCTTGTTTACTGACCTCATTTAAATGAAGACTCATGAAATAAATTGTTGCTAGGGAAATCAGCCCCCCCCCCCCCC